>NC_027752.1:15452181-15457519 GCF_000695525.1 Brassica oleracea var. oleracea
AAAGAAAAAAGAACAATTTTTTTTTTTGGTAAGACTTTTGAGGCCCTCATATTAAAGAGACTGATTTTAGCTTCAACTAAGAGTATGGTAACGGTTGTTGGCATTTTGAAACAATCACATAAAATGCTACAAATCGCTTCAAACCGTTCTGAACCTTCTAAAATCAAAAGTTGGATCCAGCTAGCGTTTGCGGTTGCGGGAGGATAATTTAAAAAAAGTAAAATAAAAATAAAATAAAAAACTAAAAATATTCAATAAAACTTTTAAATTGAAATAATATAAATTGTAAAATGTATACATATTATATTTTAATTTATATTACAAAAATTTTTTTTAAAAAAAAATTCTTCAATTTTAAAAAATTTAATAGTATGATTTTATAAATATAATTTTTATATTTATTATAATATTATGATTTTTAATGCTTTTATAATTATATAAAATACAAATATTGTTAATTTATTATTTAAAAACTATTGCATTTGGTAGTTTACCAGTCATAAAAGTCTCGCAAACGCACCAATTTCTAACCGCTATATCAGAGTTAAAAATCTCTAGAAAATACTTAAAATCGCAACCACACGCACCTGCAAACTCCTGCAACCGCAGGTTCTGTTTGTGAAAGTGAGCAATAGACTCTATCACTATGTATTCCCTTATGAATAGCTTTGAACTAAGAAATTATATTTTCTGTCTAACACATTAATAATATGCTTGATTAACTTGGCTGAGGATAAATTGTCAAGTTTTTTAAAAATCAAATAAATTATTTGGATTTTCATAGAGAAAAATACACAAATATCTCTTAGAGAATATTATTATGTTTTAATATTTTATTTTAAATTTGTTTTGTTGCATGGAAACAAAAGTATTTGACTAGGGTTTTTTTAATGTACATCACTAGATTTTAGTTGCTTTTCATTTCGCTTATGCCTTTTCATATAGTTCTTAGAACCAAGTAATAAATGCTTATTAGTTAAAATTTAAAAATGCATATTGGTTGATTTTAACATTAATTTTTTTTTTGAATTTTATGTTAATTTAACCATAATTTATCAAAATGAAATAACCAAGATAAGAGACTAACTGAATTTTAACTAATACTATTTTAACTTAATTACCAGTTTATATGGTTTTTCTGGTATTGAAAAGAAAAAAAATAAATTTTGATAATTTAAAATTGTAGTCACCAAAAATAATAATAAATTACATTTTCTCTAATAATTTACATTATATATATATATATATATATATATAAACTCAAATACAATCTTTTAAAAACATCTTAAGTTAATTAAAATATATGGAAAGAAATCCGGACGTAGCCCGGAAAAGTCTCTAGTAATTGTAATGTCATAATAAATCAGTGTTATAACACTAATAAAATCTTCGTTAATTAATTTTTTATTGGTAGAAAATACGATTAACAGAAGATAAATTCATTATCCTTAGCATAGTGGTAAATGGGTTCCAGCCGGAGCTTCCGCCCTAGGTTCTATTTACCTTGGCTACCTAGTCGTGCCATATCGATGAATTAGTTGCATATCCGGATGCAAGATCTCGTGAGAATAGTTTTTAGGCCTAGAAAACCTATGAAATCCCTATAGTTTTCAAAAAAAAAAAATTCATTATCCTTTTTATCTGATAGAACATCTGATACAGTACAAAGTTCCGTAATGGGCAAAATAAAACAATACTAACTTCGAGTAACTTCAAAAATAATTAATCGCAAATACAACATTTTTCAACACATGTAAACGGTACGTCTGGTGAGAGACTGTCTGGTGAGAGACTATCCTCTCAATGATCCCACTTGTATCAAGAACAAGAGTGTACAATTTGTTAAGCTTACATTGTAACTCTAAGCTAACGTCTGATCAGATCCTAAAAAAAAAAAAAAAAAAAAAAAAAAAAAGCTAACGTCTGATCTTTTCTTCTTTGAGAGGAACCGAAGAAGAGACTCTGACCTAATCTCACTAGCTGACCAACGTTAGATGATAAACTAACAACGACCAAGCAACACAACCTGATAAGCAACCTGAGTTTCTTCACCGCCACTCCATTTGCCTTTTGTTGTACTTGCTCTGAATGCTTTCTGGAAATGCTAACCCTTCACTTAAGATTCAGGTTTTTTTATAGAGCAAGGAATGGGCTGTGACCGAAGGCCATACTAACGCTGTCGTGTGGGCCTTCACTTTTAAACGAACCGGCCCACTTACTTTGACCCGAGAGACTCTCGGCCTTCTGTCTGAATGGAGACACTATGATCCCTTCAATTTCAGTTCATCTCTTCACAGAAAAGATAAAAAATATAGCAAACCTCATCATTGTTTAGTTGATCGAAACTGAGGTGTAGTAACAAGTCTCTGCGCCTGTGTGGCAAGTAGGCCCATCAGGTGTTCCAACTTTCAAGGTATATTATCTGAACAATCACAAACCAATGAAGTTTAGTGAATATTCCATCCGTTTCATATTAAGTGTCGTTTTAGAGAAAATTTTCGTTACAAAATAAGTGTCGTTTTCAATTTTCAATGCAAAATCTATTAATTTTACGCATCAGTTTATTTTTCTATTGGTTGAAATATGGTTAGGTGTATAGGTAATGGTGTTTTTGTATAGGAAATGTACAAAATTAATTGTTTTCTTAATCTGTGTGCACAAACCCAAAACGACACTTATAATGAAACGGAGGGAGTAGTAGTTAATCTGAATAGTAGTAGTCAGATTATAATAATAGTGGTTCCAGATAGACATACCGAATCTCGATCACAGTCAATGTAAACATTAAGGACTAGGCGTGGGCATATTAACCGAAACCCGAATCCAAACCGACCAAAAAAATCGAACCGAAAACCAAACCGAAGTTAAAAAAAACCCGAACGGGTTTAGGATTCAATCCGTCCGGATACCCGTACCCGATTGGTTATATCCGATACCCGAACCAATTATCCGAAGTACCCGAATATATATATATATATATATATATTTATTTTTTTTACTAACTCTAAACTTACATCTTACATTCTCATTCATCTTTTCGTCTTCTCCTTCTTCAACGTATATGTTCAGTACATATTCAAGCTCATTTTATGACCGATTACATATATGAATCACTATACTTTGCGATTTTGATTTATGTTTGATTACAAGTAGGATTTGCTATTTGTTTTCTCTTTGCTCTTTACACAGACATGAGCTCAAACATTCATGATTATTCAGGTTTGATTTCTGTTTGATTTTGATGTCTCTTTGATTTTGATTTATGATAGATGAATTCTTTACCATTTTCTATTTCAGATAATACAAATAGAAATTACACGAAGAAAAATAATACATGCTCGTGTTCCTCAACGTAATAACAAATCAGAAAGATCATAAATCTTATATTAAGTTGTTCAATTTTTTAACTTCAACAGTATTGTTTCTGGTTTCACAGGGTCAAATCAAGGATACATGGATTTTTTTTAATGATTTGTTACACAGTTCGGTTATACCCGAAATAACCCGAACCCAAACCTTACAAACCCGAACCCGATCCGAAGTATAGAATAACCCGAACGGGTTCTGTACCTCTCCATCCGAAAACCCAAAAATCCGAAGCATCCGATCCGAACCCGAACGCCCATGTGCCTATTAAGGACAATGATGAAGTTATTGGACGTCTCTCCCTTTGTCTATAAAGTGGATTTCCGAGAAGTGATGTTTGTGGAGAGAGCCCCTCTGTTAGCAAAGCTCCAGTGTCAACGTTTGTGTTATTGTCACAGCTAATTCTTTGTCGTCCCATTTGATTCTGTCCAACAAGCTATCTACAAATATTACAAGGCAGCAGAGAATTAATTATTGGATTTCAACCATGTAAGCTACTTATAGTATAATACAAAACAGTAAATGCGTTATCGGATTGGATATGGGAGGCAGAGAGATATGTCACAATGGAGTTTGTTTATTTGTGGGGCACAGATGTAGCTCGTGCCATCACATATTTAGATGACCAAGCAAACGATGGGCACCTTGAAAGAGAAATCCAAACATAAAGATGGAAACCATCAAAAGGCCTTACCTTGTCTCTTTTTTATTTACCAGAGATGTAACAGTCTGATGAGTACAGAAGCTGAGCTGGCACAAGGAGACTCTTAGAATGAAGCTGAGCTGGCAACCTGAACAAACAAGACGGTTAAGAGAGTACAAATAGACTTCTTTACCTTGACAGTTAGATCATCTTGTAATTGGGATCTTTAGGCAAATCAGAGGAGTGTCTCTCCATTTGAGGCAAGTTCAGAGAGGTTTTATCTCTGGATTTGAAGATCATAGCCTTCTCGTCTTGGTATTGTTACGGTTGGTACGATAAGCAATAAGATCGTCTTTAATTTCCAAGAGTCTTATCACTGTCCCAACCCAATAGTCAAAGGAAGCCAAACACTGACAAGACCAATTGTAACAGCAAATCAAGTCAAGTTCTTCAACTCCAGCTAACAGTTAGTTGTGGTGTTTAAAAGAGTATGGTTGTATCCGAAGTTGAAATAAAGCAAATGAGAACACAAAATGCATAGATGAGATGAAATTATAATTTGTATTTAAGGAAAGATGTTAATATACTATACACATAGTTGCTTTAATGTAAAAACAATGGATGAATGTCTCGCTGTGGCTGTACAAAGTAGCCAGCAAACTGTGGTGGGTAAGGATGGTACACAACCGGTCTTGGTTGTGGATGCAGTACCGGTAAGTAACCACATCTTGGCTGTACCTTCTCATAACCACGTCTTTCCATCACAAAAGCTTCTTCGGCTTCGTGCATAATATGCATAGCACGTTTCATACGCTCTTCATTCTGTTTCTCCTCTTCACGCTCTCTCTGTTGCTCCTTCGATATGCTGAAAATCAAGTCAGTAAACACTCGGGCAGTGAGCTCGCTGTCGGAACCGGCATGGTGCGCATCACCCACACGTTTGATGTGAAGATCGTCTGCTATTCTCTGCAAACCGTAGCGGGCAGACACACCTTTGCAATCAACCGCAATCTTCTTGACATCAAAAGTAAGCCCTAGAGTTTCCTCAACGGTTTTGTTAAAAGCTTCTAAAGTCTCGGGCAGTGGTTTTCTTCCGGTCAGGCCTTGAACCAGATACGCTAAGTCGTACGAACCGTCGAACGAAACCCACTTCAACTTCTTGTCCACGTCTTTGAGAATCTGACCGAACTCTTTGAAAAACTCTTCGATCCCCACTCCCTCTTGTCTGATTTTCTTGAAATTGAGACCGTTGCGTCTAAGAAACTCTATCGACTTCTCGTTACAAGCATCGGTTCTCGCATCAAAATCCTTGAAATTAACCTCCCACGT
>NC_027752.1:15459219-15459710 GCF_000695525.1 Brassica oleracea var. oleracea
GAAGCCGTCGAAGCGTCATCCTCGGTTTGAAGCTGAGACACTTCATCCTGCACCTGAGTTTGGACCAGGGTGACCACTTTCCTCACAAGGCCGTGATCAATCTGGCCGGTCTTCTTGTTGGTATACACCCTCTCATTAGGGCGAAATCATCAACCGGCTCGCCATCATTTTCTTCCGCCTTGAAAAAAACATAAATAATTGAAGAAAAAGCGACTAACCTTACCATGCGATCTCCCAGAGAGGCAATAGATTGAGCACCCAAGTTATGCTTGAAGACGCCCTTCCCTTTACGGTCGCTCCTGCGGTTGGTGGAGTTGGTGGAAGAAGTTTCTTTCGTCTCTTCCTTATCCCAATGCGCACACAACTCTGTCCAGACCGTGTTGTTTATCGACTTTGGGACCTTTTAATAATAAAAAAAAAAATAGTTAAATAAATCAAAAAATAGTTTAATAAATTTAAAAAATTGTTTAATAAATTAAAAACAAACCTTG
>NC_027752.1:15459810-15465806 GCF_000695525.1 Brassica oleracea var. oleracea
TTCCGAGGAAACCAAATTTTGTGTTTCCTCAGAATTTTCTTGGGATATTCCGAAGATTTCATTTTCCGTCAGAATACCGCTGTTTTTTTGTAATGTCATCTAATTGATAGTAAGTTTATTCCATTTAATAAATTCAATAACAATCATATATGCAACTAAAACTAAAAAAGACTCGATCAATAAGTAAACCGAATATCATTACAATCTCACACTTATTATTATATACCAAGATATATATATTATTCTCGATCAATAAGTAAACCGAATATCATTACAATCTCACACTTATTATTATATACCAAGATATATATATTATTCTCGATCAATAAGTAAACCGAATATCATTACAATCTCACACTTATTATTATATACCAAGATACATATATTATTCACCTAAAAAAATTATCATATTTATCCTATGTAATCCAATTTCCAAATAAATTTAGAGTAACATAAAATTAATATACATAATAAAACAAATTATAAATACGATAATTGTTGATAGTTATTTCGAAAATCAAGTTTATGAATATGATACAATGGGATTATGATACATTTTGCATATCAATTTCATCTCTTCTTTCTGTTTTCCTTCTCATTACAAAACTCTGTGTTAACCCGCAATGAAATAAATAGGTTTTAAGAACTTTACGAATCAATTTCATCTCCTCTTTGTTAAAAAAAAAAGATTTCTCGCATGGTCTCTCTCGATAATATTTCGTAAGCAAAAAATAATAATTATGATGTCTCTATCTCTCTTTAGTAATCAAGAATCAATTTTTAAAGTGATTTGTTCATATGATTGTTACTATTATATAGATATTAGTGACATATCAGCGATCTTTAGAGTTTTCCTTTTTATCCTACAGTTTCCATTTTTTTAAACACGTTTGACTTTTTGATTGGTTGTAGAAAATCCATATTTCAATTTTTAAAACAAATAACAAAAATATATTTTTTTAAACAAAGAATTGTTTTTCCAGAGTGTATCACTATAATTTTATAATTGAACTGAAACTATTTACAGATTAACCAATTGGTTTATGATTTATAATTTTGGTTACTACTTGTTTATAATTATTAGTGTCGGTTAAACACATTTTAAATAGAAAAACTTTTTCGGCAAAACCGGTTGGTTTACAAGCATTAATTTTGGTTGACCACACCGCTTTATAAAACCTTTCCTGATAAACCAATTGGTTTAGAATCAAAATCATCTTTATTAACCACATATTTTTTATAATACACTTTCCCACGGTAAACTAACTGGTTTAAGACGCAATAAAATCTTTGTTAACTAAATTTTATTGGTAGAAATACGAACAGAAGATAAGTTTTTTTGTCACACGAAAGAAAATAAATTCATTATCCTTTTTATCTGATAGAATAGAACATCTGATGTACAGTACAAAATTCCATGATAGACAAAATAAAACGGTACTAACTTCGAGTAACTTCAAAAATAATTTGTCGCAAATACATTATTCAGCACTTGTAAACTGTAGTTCTGTGAGAGTCTGCCCTCCCAATGAACCAATAGTATCAAGAACAAGAGTGTACAATATGTTAAGCTTACATTGTAACTCTAAGCTAACGGTCTGATCTCTTCTTCTTTGACAGGAATTAACCGCAGAAGAGACTCTGAGCTAATTACACTAGCTGACCAACGTTATCATACGTGAACAACGACCAACTAACACAACCTGATAAGCAACCTGAGTTTCTTCACCGCCACTCTATTTGCCTTTTGTTGTACTTGCTCTGAATGCTTTCTGGAAACGCTAAACCCTTCACTTAAGTTTCAAGTTATTTTATAGAGCAAGTAATGGAGACTACGATCCCTTCAATTTCAATTCATCTCTTGCCACAGAAAAGATAAAAATATAGCAAACCTCATCATTGTTTAGTTGACCGAATACTGAGGTGTTAGTAAGAAGTCCCTGCCCCAGTGTGACAAGAAGGCCCATCAGGTTTTCCAACTTTCAAGGTATATTATCTGAACAATCACAAACACAAGACAGCAGAGAATTAATTATTGGATTTCAACCATGTAAGCTACTTATAGTATAATACAAAACAGTAAACGCGTTATCGGACTGGATTTGGGAGGCAGAGAGATATGTCACAATAGAGTTTGTTTATTTGTGGGGCACAGATGTAGCTCGTGCAATCACATATTTAGATGATCAAGCAAACGATGGGCACCTTGAAAGAGAAATCCAAACATAAAGATGGAAACCATCAAAAGGCCTTAATATAAAGATGTATTTAAGGAACGATGTTAATATATAAGGAGCGATGTATTTATGAAAACATAAAGATGTATTTAAGGAACGATGTTAATATATACACGTAGTTGCTTTAGTGTAAAAACAATGGATGAATGTGTCGCTGTGGCTGTACAAAGTAGCCAGCAAACTGTGCTGGGTAAGGATGGAACACAACCGGTCTTGGTGGTGGATGCAGTACCGGTAAGTAACCACATCTTGGCTGTACCTTCTCATAACCACGTCTTTCCATCACAAAAGCTTCTTCGGCTTCGTGCATAATATGCATAGCACGTTTCATACGCTCTTCATTCTCTTCCTCCTCTTCACGCTTTCTCTTTTGCTCCGCTTCGTGCACAATATGCATAGCACGTTTCATACGCTCTTCATTCTCTTCCTCCTCTTCACGCTTTCTCTTTTGCTCCGCTTCGTGCACAATATGCATAGCACGTTTCATACGCTCTTCATTCTCTTCCTCCTCTTCACGCTTTCTCTTTTGCTCCGCTTCGTGCACAATATGCATAGCACGTTTCATACGCTCTTCATTCTCTTCCTCCTCTTCACGCTTTCTCTTTTGCTCCGCTTCGTGCACAATATGCATAGCACGTTTCATACGCTCTTCATTCTCTTCCTCCTCTTCACGCTTTCTCTTTTGCTCCGCTTCGTGCACAATATGCATAGCACGTTTCATACGCTCTTCATTCTCTTCCTCCTCTTCACGCTCTCTCTTTTGCTCCGCTTCGTGCACAATATGCATAGCACGTTTCATACGCTCTTCATTCTCTTCCTCCTCTTCACGCTTTCTCTTTTGTTCCGCTTCGTGCACAATATGCATAGCACGTTTCATACGCTCTTCATTCTCTTCCTCCTCTTCACGCTTTCTCTTTTGTTCCGCTTCGTGCACAATATGCATAGCACGTTTCATACGCTCTTCATTCTCTTCCTCCTCTTCACGCTTTCTCTTTTGTTCCGCTTCGTGCACAATATGCATAGCACGTTTCATACGCTCTTCATTCTCTTCCTCCTCTTCACGCTTTCTCTTTTGTTCCGCTTCGTGCACAATATGCATAGCACGTTTCATACGCTCTTCATTCTCTTCCTCCTCTTCACGCTTTCTCTTTTGTTCCGCTTCGTGCACAATATGCATAGCACGTTTCATACGCTCTTCATTCTCTTCCTCCTCTTCACGCTTTCTCTTTTGTTCCGCTTCGTGCACAATATGCATAGCACGTTTCATACGCTCTTCATTCTCTTGTACTACAATTGAAGTTTTGAAGTTCACAATTCACCATCATTAACTAATAAAAATTGTATTAAAAACTTAAAAGAGTACCGAAATTTCTGTATCGATCGCAATGAAAAAACAAGTCTTTAATACCTTACAAATCAGAATCATCTCATCTTTGCTATTAGAACAAAAATTTCTCTCATGTTTCTCTTTTTTTTTTAGTAAGCAAAGAAACAAGATGTAGTTGTAGAATCAAGATCTTAGATAAGCTCGAAATTAGAACACTTTCAACATATACTTTATTAGAAATCGCTTGAACAAACTTTACGAGTCTTGTTTAATCAGGTTTATGAGATCACACACACGTGTATCTCGACTGATTAATTTCTACAACGCAATCAAGACAACACACATGTTTCTTGATCTCCAAGCTATCACAGGACTCTCGTCCTTGTGCTTTTGCGGCTAGCTACTTTTCTTTTTAAAGCCCTAACCTCAACCACTACGGACTGACTTCCTTATATATTTCTCAACACATTGAATCTTCACTTCCTTTATTTTCTCCTCCATATCTTTTGCGTATCTCATCAGCTTCTATTATTTCCTTAAAAACACTCGAGGTTACATTCTCCCCCTTTTTGTCTGCATCGATCAACCCATTCATGAACCTGGAAAATCATCACACACAAGTACCACACGCACAATATATGTATTGCTCACAGATTAGCAAGAGGCATTAATTAAACATTTGACACGCTCTTAAACATTACAAGCCGAGATTGTTCACAATGGTCCAACAGGTGAAAATATGAACCATGCATCCGAGAATTAAAAAGTTTCGAAAAGCATAAACACAGAAGCAAAGCACACACAACCACAATCTCTCCCTGAATGAGTGAATGATCCGACAAAAACATCACCCCTCGATCCTTCTGCGTTCTCTTGGTCCACGGTTGTTGAGAACTGACGAGTCTCCTGGCAAGCTCCAAATGTGGACACCTTCACCAATGGGTGCTTCATCTCCGGGGATCACAGGAAGTTCCTTCTGAAACTGCAGGACCTGGTAGATAAGGTTCGGGAAGACTATCTTCTTCTCCTGATCAAACTGTCGAGCCATCGCAAGAATTTGATCATACACCAGTTCACCATCATTAACTAATAAAAATTGTATTTAAAAAACTTAAAAGAGTACCAAATTTTTTGTATCGATCGCAATGAAAAAAACAAGTCTTTAACACCTTACGAATCAGAATCATCTCATCTTTGCTATTAGAACAAAAAATTCTCTCATGTTTCTCTCTTTTTTTTAGTAAGCAAAGAAACACGATGTAGTAAGTGATGGTCAAAGTTACTTTATTATATATAGACGTACTAATGTAAGTACGATTTTCCTTTTCGAAATAGTTGAATTGTTGACCTATTTTCCTTTTTCTTCTAGTTCTGGACGATCATTACTATAATGTTATAACACAATACACTTCGTGAAACTAACCAAATCATATTTGCATAAACCGGTAGCATATTTCTTATTTTAATTGTGGTTTGCATTGTGATATTCACATGTGAGAAACTTATCCTAACCAAAATATTTTAACAATATGTTGGTACACTAATTTAGAATATTTTTCATAATTGTCTTTAAGGCATAGGTAAGTTTTACCCAGTATACACTTCAATAGATATTTTCATAAAGTTTATGCAAAGTAGTTAAGTTATATTATTCAAACCGATACTGAACATATTTTATTATTGATTTAAAAGATATAGTTTATATATACATTAGTTTGATTATGATTTGTTACAAATGAAATTAAGAAAACACTTTTTCAAAGTTGTTCTATTTAGTCTCCAAATAATGTTTTTTCCATTTTTTAATTATATCTACACAACTTCATAACAATTTTTTCTGTTATAATTATTTAGTATCCAAAATATCATTAGTATCATCTAATTGATAGTAAGTTTATTCCATTTATAAATTCAATAAGAATCATATGTGCAACTAAAACAAAAAAAAGACTCGATCAATAAGTAAACCGAATATCATTGCAATATCACACTTATTATTATACACCAAGATACATATATTATTTACCTAAAAAAAATTTATCATATTTATCCTATGTAATTCAATTTCCAAATAAATTTAGAGTAACATGAAATTAATATACATAATAAAACAAATTATGAGTACGATAACGGTTCACAGTTATTTCGAAAATCATGTTTATGAATATGATACCACTACAAGAAAACAGCAAGGATACTGAGGGAAAAAAACGTCGGAATTTCGTCGGAACAACGTTATTCCGACGACATACCGACGAAACAAGTCCTCGGAAATAATTCCTCGGAATTTCTTCTTTCCTCGAAAATCCCTCGGAATTTTCCGACGGAATTCTGAGGAAACATATTTCCGAGAAAATTCCGAGGATCACTTGTTTGTTGGAAAACTCCTCGGAATATACCGAGGGAGAACTTCGTCGGGATATCTCCTCGGA
>NC_027752.1:15466019-15466115 GCF_000695525.1 Brassica oleracea var. oleracea
TGGATCAATCGATGGATATATGTCCAAAAACGCATCGATCGATCGAGTAAAAAAGAAATATCCCGACGAAGTTCTCCCTCGGTATATTCCGAGGAG
>NC_027752.1:15469337-15473049 GCF_000695525.1 Brassica oleracea var. oleracea
TCTAAAATGATCATTTATCATCTGCTCAGTACCTACACCATAATCTACATCTGTTCTAATTGGTTCTTCTAATCTAACCGCTGGCTGAGGTTCGCTAGTACTACCATGTTCATAATCAGTTTCCCCATGATGATACCAAATTTTGTAACTTCGTGTAAACCCACTCAAATATAGATGAGTCCAAACATCCCACTCTTTAATAACCTTTCTATTTTTACAATTAGAGCAAGGACATCTTAACTTACCTGTTTTTGCTTCCGGTTGTCGGTGAACTAACCCCATGAATTCGGTTATACCTCGTTGGTATTCTTCCGTAAGCAATCTCGAGTTCGGATCCAAATGAGGTCGATCGATCCAAGAACGAAAATAATTTGAAGAAGACATATTTTTTATGAATCAAATTCGTGTGTAAATAGAGTAAGAGGGAGGATGAAGATATGGAGTGAATGAAGAGGAAGAGGAGTGCTTATATTTATAGTTTAAATCCTGCCGACAGACCGAGGAAATTCCGACAAAATTCCGACGCCAACAGCTAGTTCGTCGGAATTTCCTCGGAATTTTGTAAAATCCCCAAACGGCTCTCCAACGGCTATAATATTTCCTCGGAATTCATCGGTTTTTTCCGAGGAACACATATTTCCTCGGAATTTCCTCGGAATATTCCGACGGATTGATATTTCCTCGGAATTCCGAGGAAACCAAATTTTGTGTTTCCTCGGAATTTCCTCGGAAATTCCTCGGGATATTCCGAGGATTTCATTTTCCGTCGGAATGTCCGTCAGAATACCACTGTTTTCTTGTAGTGTACAATGGGATTATGATACATTTGCGTATCAATTGCATCTCTTCTTTCTGTCTTCTTTCTCATTACAGAACCGTTAAAAAACCCGGGAACTCTGTGTGTATGGCTATGAAATCACAAGTTTTAAGAACTTTTTTAATCAACTTCATCTCTTCTTCCTTATTTTCTAAGATGATTTCTCTGTTGTTTGACATATCTGATCTCTCTTAAATTTAGTAGGCAAAAAGAAATTGTATGAAATGATCATATATATATTATTATTATTATTAGTATTATTATTATTATTATTATTTATAGACGTTAGGTTAGTAAAATCAGTGAATTTAGGTTTTCTTTTTCTCTGGCAATTGTCTTTTTTAAAACTAGTGGCCTTATTGACTTATTACCTTTTTGTATTTTTTTAATTTTCTCATGATTCTAAGTCAATAGAATTTTTAAAACTATGACGATAAAATAAAGAATTTTAAAAACTACAGCTGATGTTTTTGAATTTTACAATTCACCGTCATAAACTATTAAGAACTTACATCTTTTTGAAACAAAATTTTCTTTTAAAACATTTCTTTAAGTAACAAACTTTTCCATTTTTAAAATAATAACAAAATATTTGTAAAATATATTTTTTTGATTTGATAAAAAATAAGATTATTAATTAGTTATGATTGTTTTGTCATATTTATTAATTAGTTATTAATAATGTAACATTAATATATCTAAGTCGATTTTTCATGGTTTTAAGGTTGTTTAGCTAATCAATATAGCATTGATTTTCTTTTCAGGTTTATTAATTAGTTATTTTAAGTCTATGTTTTAACATTAGTTATTTTGAAAATCAATTTAGGTGTGTTTTATGGTTGTTTAATTTGATAAAAAGATAATAAATGCTAAAATTTAAGATTATATAGTTTTTCAGTGGTATTAAACTGTAGTTAACTAGTTGTTTTAGTTTAAAATCAATTTAGGAAATTATATATTTTATTAGGAAGAATGTTTAAATATAGGCTTATTAAATATTTCAGTGCCGTAGAATTATAGATAAGTTGTAAGTATAAGAAATTTTTTTATTTGTACTTCTATTTTAATAAGATAAATTTATAAAATGTTGAAATTAATTTTTTTTATCTATTTTAGATGGTATGTAGTTCAATATTTACATATTATATATAAATAACTGAAATATTTGAAGCTTAACAAAAATTAAACTATTTCAAAAATAGACTTTCATATTCTTATTAATTACTAAATACTTGCCCTTAAATTTATTGTTCTTTTCAAAAGATAGAACATCTGATGTACAATACAAAGTACCTTGCTGAACAAATTAGTGGATCATAATTAATTTAGGGCATCTTTAACTCCACTCTATTTTTTATTTAGAGTAAAAATGCTCCAATTATACTTTATTTATCACTCTATATTCTATAATAGAGTGAAAAATAGGTTAACTCCAAATATAGAGTAACTTGTTTATTTTATACTTCACTCTATTTTTTATTCTAAAATAGAGTATCATTGGAGCAAACTCAAACTATATTATAGAATTACTTTATTTGAGAGTAAAAATTAGAATAAGCCATTGGAAGTGGTCTTACGACTAACTTCAAAGAGAATTATAGCAAATACAAAACATTATTCAAACACTAGTAAACGGTCACTTTGTGCGGTTTTGCTTCTCCTCGATCCCAGACTGAGAGAAGTGTTTTCTAAGAACTTCAAGAACGTCTTCAAACTTCACATCCCTTTTAGACATAAGCACCATCGAATGGTACAACACATCAGCCATCTCCGATGCTGTTCTTGAAGCGTCCTCCGTATCCTCCAGTGTTCTGCATAACTCGTCTGCTTCTTCCCTGAAACAAAAACACACACAGTTAAGCTCCATTAACTCGATAATATTGAAGAAAACCGACAAAAAATTACCTGATCTTTGAGCAAAGAAGAGCGTCATCCGTCAATAACCGTCGAGTCCATGATGGTTTGCCTTCTTGAGGAGCTGATGATTCTTCTTTCCGCTTCGAAATGATTGATTCTAGTGAATACAATGTTGTTAATGCTAGCGTGTTTCCTGCAGCCTGTGATGGGTAATTGTTGATGTTCTTCTTCCGATTTCAATATCTCTTGTCACAGAAAAAGAAAAACTGCAAACCTCATCATTGTTTAGTTGATCGAACACTGAGGTTAGAGCTGTCAAATGGTCCGTCCACGGCCCAATTGGGCTTGACCAGTTGGACCATTTCAGTTTTGGGCAGTAATGGATGGTTCCTATTGGACAATGGTCCAAACAAATGTCCAAAACCAATAGAGACCATGTCCAAATGGGCATGCCCATAGACATCCAATAATATTTATAATTATTTTTCAATTATTAGTCTAGATTTTATTTCTAAAATTTTGAAATTATGATTACTTTCCAAAATAATAAAAGTATTTTTTTTTCTTGTCAAAACTATAAATCTATGTTTTCCTGTCAAAACCGAGAAATTATGTTTTCCCGTTAAAAACCGAGAAATTGCGTTTTTCCGCCAAAACCGAGAAATTGTGATTTCTTGTCAAAACCGAGAAATTGTGATTTCATGTCAAAACCGAGAAATTGCGTTTTCCCGCCAAAACCGAGAAATTGCGTTTTTTCCGCCAAATCGAGAAATTGTATTTTCCCGCCAAAATCCGAGATGTTACGTTTTCCCGCCAAAACCGAGAAATTGCGTTTTTCCGTTCAAACCGAGAAATTGCGTTTTCCCGTTAAAGCTGAGAAATTGTGTTTTCCCGCCAAAACTGAGAAATTGCGTTTTCCCGCCAAAATTGAGAAAATTGCGTTTTCCCGCCAAAACCGAGAAATTGCATTTTCCCGCCAAAATTGAGAAACTGCGTTTTCCCGCCAAAACCGAGAAATTACGTTTTCCCGCCAAAATT
>NC_027752.1:15473177-15476279 GCF_000695525.1 Brassica oleracea var. oleracea
GCCAAATTTATGAAATACATTTTTCCGTCAAAATCTTTAATTTTTTATTTTAACGATAAAACCATTTTTTGGTTAAATTGTAAAGCTATGCTTTCTTTTGTTAAACTCGTGAAAATATGTTTTAGGAAGCCCATGGACACTCATTGTCCATTTGGTCTTCGCCCAATTGGACCATGTACCAATTGGTCTTTTTCCAATTGGACCATTTATTAATTGGACATGTCCATAGCCCCGCCCACGATGAATTGGACTGGGCTAGCCTATGGTCAGCCCGCCCAGTTGACACCTCTAACTGAGGTGTAACTGAGGTGTAGTAACAAGTCTCTGCCCCTGTGTGACAAGTAGGCCCACCAGGTGTTCCAAGGTAGATTATCTGAGCAACCACAAACCAAACTGGACAACAGTTCATCGAGAGGCAAGAGCAGATTCTAGTATTATCAATGGTTTCCGGAAAAAAACATACCGAATCGCGATCGCAGTCAAGGTAAACATCGAGGACATTGATGAAGTTATTGGAAGTCTCTCCCTTAGTCCATAAGGCTGATCTAGATCGACTGAAGAATGTAGCTTTACGAGAAGTGATGGTTGTGGAGAGAGCGTCTCTGTTAGCAAAGCCTTGCATTAACACAGCTCCAGTGTCAACGCTTTGTGCTATTGCAACAGCTAATCCTTTGTCATCCCATTTGATGCCGTCCAGCAATTTATCTACCTAGCCCACGAAAAAAAAGAGTAGGCAAGATTAATAATACCAGAGACTACAAAACGGCATACCCTAAACATTGTTATTAATACAGGAATTAAGAGATCAGAATTGCAACAGAGAGTTAAAGCATTGTAAATTTGACTAAATAGGACAGTATCAGAGATTCAGACGACCAAGCAAACGATGAACACCTTTAGAGAGAATTTTCAGACCAAAAGATGGAAACCCATCAAAAATGTTTCCTTTTTCACCAGAGATGTAACAGTACCAACCAACAGGTCAAAAGGGAAGAAGCCTGACCATCTCTGGCCAAATCTAAAGCTAACAAGATGTAACAAAGAGCATACACAAGCAAAAATAACAACAGCACACGACCAATTGTAGTAACTGAAAATATGCAGATGACCAAGCAAAAGAGAAATCCAAACCTAAAGATGGAAACCCATCAAAAAGCTTTCCATTCTCTCTCTTCTCTATACCTTAAAAGAGAGAGCCTCTCTGTTAGCAAATCGCTCTTTTATGTGTAATCAAGCTTAACAAGTTTCCAATGCAGATCAATTTATATATTTTAATAGGGAAGAGAGATAGAATTGATAACCTTAGCTTGAAGAGCAATGTTGTTATCATTAGAAGCAGCGAATACGACGACACTGGATCTGCATCTGCTGCTTCTCTGCTTGATGCACAAGTCTTTGGGGACGAAGCAGTTACTTCTCGCCTGTAAAGCCTGTGCTAGTGCATTGTACGATACCGCCATTAACGCAAAGTGAATCGTTGACGAAAGCTGCGGCGGAATTTAATACGGTAAGGAGTGACGGAACGGAAGGAAAACCTAAATTGTTCTCAAATCTTTTACTTAAGTGACAGTGAAAGGCGTTTTAAACTAAAGAAGACGAACCCATCCAATTTAATAATTTCAGTTGACCAAAATGCCCCTGGCACTACTTTCTCTTTAGTTTAATTTAATTGACCAAAAGACAAATTAATTGTGGATTGATGAAGAATAAAAAGAAGGAAGGAAGGTGTGACTGTTAGTTGTGGGGGAAGATCCGGTTTTGGCAGAAGCAGGTTGAGCTATGAAGATGACTCAGCAGGTAATGGCTAGATCACTCTTTCTTATTTATTTCCTTAGTATTCCCATTTGTCTGAACCTAACATACATGTCTATTTTCTTTCCTCTTCTGTTAAGTTAAGAGATTAATTGAGGAGGCTGAGGAGGATATTAAAAGCATGGCATTGCTGAAAATGGGAGTGAGTGGGTGGGTGGGTGACTTGATCTCTAGACCCAACATCTCTACTCATCTTTCTCCTCGCAAGGAAGAGACATGTGCATCCTCCCTCGCCTGAATCATGCAGAAAGCGTTCACAGGAACAAGCAGTGATCTTTCTCCATCACCTCAACCTCCTCCTCCTCAAACTATCAAGGAGCACTGGATTAGTTAGTGGCAAAGACATTGGAATTGAATTTTGAATCAAGGAGGATGAACCGTTGAGGTGATAATTCAAAAGCAGACTCTATGGATTTCGAGCTAACTGGTTTCGAATGCAGAAACAGTGTTCCGTGACGAGATCACATGTAAGTACTGTAGGTCTTTAGTCACTATAGTTTGCAGTGAGATTGCATGACTCTCTTGTTGTTCATTGATAATCAAAAGAGGAATATCTTCAGTCGAAGCAGAAAAAAAAGTAGTGAAAAAGCCGAAGTTACTTTTTGCTGGTTAAATCTTATCTCTAGAGAATATGAGTCATGAATCTGAGTAATTGGAAAAAATACAGTTATCAATATAATTGACTTCTTTTTTGTAGTGAGATCAAACTGGAATGGAGCCAAGGTTTAGCTCAGAAGCGAGGCTAGAAAACATGAACTGAGCTTGTGAAGGAGAAGCCATTGCTCGGACCAGCAGGTATTACATCGGTTCTTTCTCAAAGGCTGGGCATAATGCGAGTACTCGCTATTTTGCGTGTACTTTCTACTTGCCTTGCCTTGATCGACACTACAAAAAAAATCTACATTGATAGCATATTATTATAGCACGTTTTACTGAAGTGCTGTCGTAGATGATTTAGAAATTTCCGTATTATATAATAGCATTAGATAAACGCTATGATAGAGAAAAACCTAAAATAGCACTTAATTAATGCTATTTTAAGAATTACGTGAGCGGAAAAAATAAAATCACCGGTTTCACCAATACTTAGCGGGAATTTAGATT
Source organism: Brassica oleracea var. oleracea (assembly GCF_000695525.1). Lineage (NCBI taxonomy): Eukaryota > Viridiplantae > Streptophyta > Magnoliopsida > Brassicales > Brassicaceae > Brassica > Brassica oleracea. The sequence continues at coordinate 15,476,094 of NC_027752.1, forward strand.
TAAGCGCCAAAAATATTATTTAAGCGGCTTAATAAAACTACAAAAGACTTATAATAACATTTTTATAATGCTAAGAAAAGCTATTTGAACCCCTAAACCTTAAACATGGTTTTAAACCCTAAACACTAAACACAACCCTTAAAACTCTAATCTTCTTATATTATAACTTCAAATCTTAAAATTAAA
>NC_027752.1:15476916-15530006 GCF_000695525.1 Brassica oleracea var. oleracea
CTTACTCAAAACTTTATATTCCATATACACTAAACTTTACTATACATACAATACTCTAAATATAAACTTCAAAACTAAAATTTTGAAAATTTAACTACAAATCTTAGACCTAATATTCAAATCTAATATTTTCATACTTTGATCCAAAATCTTAAATCATAGTCTTGATATTAATCAAATATTTTCAAACTTAAACATCAATTCTTAAAATAAATATAAACTTATTATGTTCAAAAAAGAAAACTCTAAACTTAAATTATAAACTCGAAAATACAAAATTTTATATAAGATATAACTAAGAAAAATCACTTAGAAAACAAATTATCAAATATTTAAGAAATATTTGTGAACATGGATCATCTCTTTTGGTGAGTTGTTCCACAGATGGAGGATCATCAGTTTGCATTGATATTGTGGTACATCTGGAAATGAAGAAATAATAAAGTCTTTAGTAATCTGGATGTGGATCCTCTGGATATCCTTAAACTGGCATAAACGGAATCAAAACTCTGGGCTGAGGCACAAATATTGAATGACAAAAAGATGACTCCACAGGTAGAGGCTACGACTCTTCCGTCAATTCCAGGAAGATGGTGTTTTACGGATGGTTCCTGGAAAGAGAATAATATTTTTTCAGGTCAAAGATGGTATAGTACCTTAGAAGGATTTGAGGGTTTGATGGGGGCAAGGAATGTCCGGGCTTCCCTCTCTCCTCTTCATGCAGAGATGGAAGCGTTATGGGCAATGGAATGCATGAAAAACTTACGACAATTTCAGGTTACGTTTGCAACGGATTGTTCTCAATTGGTGAAGATGGTTTCAGAACCAGAAGAATGACCAGCGTTTGCAAGTTATTTGGAAGATATAAACAGCCTGAAATAGAGTTTTTTCTGAGCAGAGATTATCTATGTACCAAGAACGCAGAACAAGAAGGCGGATAGCTTAGCCCGCAGTGCTAGGAAGGAAATGTCTTTTGTAGTTCACAAAGATCAAGATCTCTCAGTGTGGTTCACAGAGTCAATATGAGTCTGTAAAGTTGATGATAAAAAAAAAAAGAACAAAACAAAAATAAAAATAAAAATAGAAAAAGAAAGACAAAATTTCTGGCCAATCAGATTCAAATACATAAATCACACTCTTAACCATTTGATTAACTTATATCTAAAGGTAGAGATTTATTCAATTTAATTTTTATTTTTTTCTTCTCTCTCTCTCACGACAGATCTCATCTCATCTCCTTCTCTGCTTTTTTTTCCCCGATTCTCTCTTCACTCTAACCTCTCATCCTCATATCCAATATCTCTCTTCTCTCTCATCTATATCTCATATCTCTGTTCTCTCTCATCTCTCTCAACGCCACTCTCTTCTCTCTCATCTCTCTCAACGCCTCTCTCATGTTACCACCACCGTGTCTTCTCCTCGTCTCACCACCACCGTGTCTCCTCCTCGTCTCACCACCACCGTTTTCCCCCTTGTCTCTCTCAATTACATAAATCACACTCTTAACCATTGGATTAACTTAGATGTAAAGGTAGAGATTTATTCAATTTAATTTTTATTTTTTTCTTCTCCCTCTCTCCCTCTCTCACGACAGATCTCATCTCATCTCCTTCTTTGCTTTTTTTTCCCCGATTCTCTCTTCTTCACTCTAACCTCTCATTCTCATATCTCATATCTCTCTTCTCTCTCATCTCTCTCAACGCCTCTCTCTTCTCTCTCATCTCTCTCAACGCCTCTCTCATTTTACCACCACCGTGTCAACTCCTCGTCTCACCACCACCGTTTTCCCCCTTGTCTCACCACCACCAATAAATCACACTCTTAACCATTGGATTAACTTAGATCTAAAGGTAGACATTTATTCAATTTAATTTTTTATTTTTTTTCTTTTCTCTCTCTCCCTCTCTCCCTCTCTCCAGAATTAATCTGTAAACCAAATTTAATTTATTAATAAAATTTATTTTATTTTCAGTTACAAAATAATTTTCGATTTAATTTATAATTATTTAACTTTTAACTAATTAATCCTAATTAAATATTCAAAATAATTTTTAATTTTTATATTTCTAGTTATAGCATTATATCAATGTCATTATATGTACATCCTAACACAAATCAGAAGCTACAGTTAAGTTAATAATATCATATAAGTGTTGCTATCGTATCTGTATATTTCGTAGCGTTCAGAAAACACTATCGTAGGAGGGATACCTATGATTGATGTCGCATACATAGCATTTGTGAATTCGCTATCAAACATCTACTATAACATATTTCTCGCGCTAACAATGTACATATTTCTTGTAGTGCGAGTAATAAAATTTTTGACTTGTACTTACTTGCTATTTCGAGTACTTGATCAAAAATGAATTACTTGCAAGTTACTTGCTCCGCTCTATTACTTGCTATTTACGAACACTTTGAACTATTTACGAGTATTTGTGATCTATTTACGAGTTTTTCTGAGTATTTAAGAACTACCTAGTAAATAATATTCTGTTAGAAATAGACATAAAATTTGTTTTGTTTATTCTTTACTTAAAGTAACATGTGAATTACTTTAAACAAAATATTTGTTCATATTATAAAGAAGAAAAATAAAAAATATATAAATATTTCAATATATAAACATTGTATAATTTTTGATAAAAAAATGTCTTCTCTAAGAAGTAACAAGTAATAACAAGCCATATAGCTAAATTTTTAATACTTATTACTATTTAATACTTGACTAGATGACGACTAAGTATTTAAAAATCAAGACGGATACGAAACAAGTAACAATTATAAGAAGAGTAATTAGTATTTTTGTTCAATCATAAATGTAAAAGTAAAAGAAAAAATAAATATGAACAAGTATTTTATAGATCATGTGACAAATACTAAATAATGGAGCAAGTAACGGGACAAGTAACGAGTCAAGTACTAGAATAATAATGATACTTGATACTTGACTTGGTTTAGCAAGTAATGAAATTTGAGTCGAGTAACGAGTAATAGTCCTGAAGTTGAGCTATCATCTACTTGGTTGTTTTTTTCCTTTAATAAAAGGTTTTATCCATGTAGTTAATTTCAGGGATCCGAGCTTGATGATGAAAGAAAGACTTAGATGGGGAGATCCAATGGCTCATTTGGTCAACGTATTGTTTATACATCTGCTTACTCTATAAACCCATCACTAACCGAGACCGCCTTTCTATAGAAACAAATGACCCCAAGAGCTCACATCGACGGGAAGGTTTGGCACCTCCATGTCGGCTCTTCGCCACCTTGGAGCACGAGACACCTCTTATGGATCTAGGGGCCGACGATAAGATGAAAGTCTGGATTTTCATACCACAAAGTATCCCCAAGCACAACTGGTTAACAAGAGGATTAGAAGCTACACCTAGTCCGTATGGAATCAAACCCGGTAGACATTATTGGGATGGAGTTGACTGCAGTAAGTAATACAGGTTAGTATTTTCTGGTATAATGTGTATACTAAAATAAAAGTCCATTAGAAGCCTATTTGTGTAATCTGTGTTTTTGGTTTATAGGACATGAGAAGGATAGGTTTAAGAAGACGAGGGAGAAAAAAACAACAAAAGAGAAGCTTACCTTTATAAAATAAGTTAATGTTTGACTGTGTGTCTTTTGTTTGGATTCCACGTTCTGAAAACAAGGTTGCTGATGCTCTGGCAAAGTATGCCTTGATGCTCTGGCAAAGTATGCCTTGTCGAACGCATCCTTGGGCTGTTTATGATATGTAATCAGAATTTGTTGGGCTAAATGTGGTTTGGTTCAGGAAATAACCTCTCTAAACTGATGAACTATGGGTTTGATATGTTAAGACAAACCGAGTCTGGTTCTGTTTGATATTCTAGATAACAGTACAGTATGGTTTTCGGTTTAACCGAACTCAATGTTAAGAAAGTATGTAGTTCTAAACGGAACTCAATTGTTAATTTTCCGGGTTGTATAATATAAACATATTGGTAACAAAAAACTGTTCGATTTAACATCATGGAAATATAATCGAATAAATAAAAAAGAACCAAAAAGTATAGTTGTCACTTGTCTGTGATGCATGTAACTAAAGGGTTTGATTCGGGGATTTTGTATGGGCCATGCTGCCCGTGCCTTTTGAGTTTAATTGAGTTTCTGTTAATTTAATCAGCAAAACTATATAAATTTGTAATTGGTGGTCAAATCTCCAAAACCTCCTAATTATTTTATTTTCTTATTATATAAAGGAGCACGTACGTGCAAATATGTACGGAGACTAGTTAAACTTAAGACATTAATTTTGGTTATTGCATAAACTAGTTCACTTGAAACTATCTTTAACTTTGTCTATTTTTCCCCGGGATAATAATACTAATTGTGTTTTCTTTCCGTCAATAAAATAAAATATAACTCAAATTAAAGGCAGAGATTAAGCAAACCTGGGAAATAGGGAAAGGACGAGCGGATTGGAATTTTACGTAATCTTCTTTGAAAGCAGAGAATCACCTGATAACTTCTTTTATCTTTTCTAACTTGGAAGAACTATTCCTTTCTTATTTTATAATTCCTTTTAACTTTAGTAATTTTCATATTCTTTCCTTTTTTTTTACTTAAGCTTTGGTGCATTATATTTAAAAGTGGCAAGTGTTACAATTACAAAATCGTGATTGATCACACTAGACGTGAAATAGGAAAAGAGGTAATTTTCATATTCATCATCAGCTAACCAATTATAACTGATTTCCAAATTTGTAAGTTTGGAAAACTTATCTATTTTTATTACTCTATATCAAAGGTTTATCGCTTATTTCATCAGCTTATTTGTCTGATCCCAAAGGTTGCAAGAAAAATGAGATTAACAACGAAGGCATTGCATGAATATTAAAAGTAAGCACAAAACACCATTTAGTCGATTTTCAAAATAACTTGTTGCATTCTATTTTTTTCATATGTAATTACAAAGACAAACGATAATATATTTACAAACTTGTAGTTCAATAAACGTTTCGCTGTTAACTCTTTAACTTCTGTTTCGATTGAATTAAAGGGAAATTTTCAAAATAACTAACTTTCTATTTTATATGCATGATTCTCGTACTCGATCAAATTTCTATAATTACCACTGTTTTCGAAGATTTCAGTTCAAATTAATAGCTGAAAGGAAAAGGCGAGACATAAGGAAAGTACGTTGGCCATACATGATTTGAAACTGAAGTTTTCCTCTTTAACAAATTTTCAAACGGGTTACGATGTATATAGATAACGGCCAGCACTCTTAAAAAATCAGTGCCAAACGTATTAAAAGCGATATTTCTAAGGAGCTATTTAGCGAACTAAGCCACCAAAATATTGGAAGGCCGGTCTAATGTTATACAATGCCCTAAGCTAGTTTAAAAATCATGTCCTTATATATAGCTTATCCAAAATTATAACACAATAAAATACAAATATTTTAAACTTTTATAAAACAATAGAATACAATCAACTTTTTTTTTTTATAAAATAGTAAATTTTTAAATTAAAAACAAAGTTTTTTTTTTACATTTGTCTCCCTACAAAATCATTCAATAAATCTCGTATAGTCAAATATTTCAATAATAGATGTGTCAGTTGATTACAAAACCAATCCGTTTAATTTCTCATGTTGTAATTTGGACCGCAAATAATTTCTAAAAGTTTCAGTTTTGAAAACCTTCTTGTATATTTGATTATAATATTCTCTTTATAAAAAACAAATACTACAATAAGGTCTCCAACTTTTCTGGTTTTGATTAAAAAACATTATTTCCATAAACAAATTATAATGAATTAGGTTTAAATCCATACTCTTGTTTATTTATTTTTAAGATTTCAAACATGATGTTCTCATGCCATCATAACTAAAATTGCATAACAAATATTCTTTTGACTATAAAACTATCAATTTTATTTATTTATTTATCTATATATATATATATATATATATATATATATATATTAATAAAACTAAACTAAAGTTGTTCTATCAGTCTAGATGCCATAATCAATGGTTTGAGTGGTTTACCCTCTGAACCGGCCCTGCTAATTGGTTCAATGCTGAACTGCTAAAATTCATTATACATCCTTCAACTAGAGTGAGCATTCAATATATTTTGTTTGTCGCTGAAAAATATTAGTTAGTAGACAACGATATAACTAGAAAGATTAACAAAAATAATTACGAGGATTTGATCCTCGCAAAACTCATCCATGCATATATGTGGTGAAAACATTCTAACCAGTCAGGCAAGAGAGGTCACTAATATACTACTAGCTAACGTATTTAACGAAGCTACTCACGCTGAACCCAACTCACACATGACTCATACGACAGAAAAATTGATAAATGAACGATCAACCGATCACATAATTCTCAGTGACCTGAGCTCTTATTAGAGATTTCATGAAAAGGATTCAAAAGATTTTGCGAGACACTTTCATTTCGATACTATCGTGTAACCTAAACATTTTTCATCTAAGAGCAACCGAAGATCACATCGTGCAATTGTTCTCTAACCCAAACTGGTCCCGACTCAGTTTTACTTTAATTTTAGTAGGTTCTCCAAAGACACCAAAATGAAGTTATGAACAACATTGACCGTCTTTTATATGGTGTATATAAGTTTGCTCACTATTCAGAAATGATCAGGAACATGTTTAAAATGCAAAAACCAGAATCTTGGACGAATTGGACACTAGTTAGACACAAGTTCATGAACGTAATTGTGGTACTCTTAAGATTTTCATGGTGTTTTAAAACATAAGTGAATATGTTTTTAACACTTTATTTTATTAATTTAGTTTGAAACTATGATTTAAAATTCGACATATGAAATACAAAAAGAAAGCTAATGGTCTTTTCCATGACATGTTAACAGTATCATAGTTTAGGGTAAATAATTAGACATCCTGGTACCTATACTGGCATACAAACTTCTCTTGATTTATATAGATTTCCCTTTTATTGTTGGGCTTTTTCCAAATATGACTCAAAACTTAAAGTCAAACACAAAACTAACTCATGTTTTTTTTTTTTGAATTTTGACTTGTCTCTTTCACCCCCAAAGTTCAGATTATTTATGAAAATGCCATCACTTTTTTTTTTTAAATGCATATTTTACTCTATCACCCTCATCTTCCTTAAGTATTCACAATGTTGTCATTGCCATCAATACACCAACCACCATGAACAACCAATTTGAAGCTATGCACATAAAAATCGATTTATACTCTTTCTTTCTCAATTCTGATGAACCAAAAACAACGTCTCTTTACTTTCTCTCTATATTCATCCAAAAAAAACCCAAGATTTTAATTCTAAAAATTTTATGGTTCATAGAGCCATTGAAGCTTACGATTCTTGGTGGGTCACTTTTGTTTGAGATTATGGGTGCTTGGAGAAGACTTTTGTGTGCTAAACAAGTTATCTCACTAGTTGAAACTATGAAATTAGTTTTTCTTCCAGATCTGTTCGTCCAGACGACTTACGACTTCTGGGTAAGTCGTCTGACTGTAGACGACTTACATGGAAGTCTTCTGGTCAATGCAGAAGTTAATTTTGCAATTAACTTTTAAATGTTTTTTTCTAGACGACTTACATGGAAGTCGCCCATCTTTGTTTGTTAAAAAAAAAATCGAGACGACTTCCATGTAAGTCGTCAAAGGTAAACTGGTTAGTTTTGCATTTGACCGGATTATGTCAAAAATTTGACTTTTCCTGGACGACTTACATGTGAGTCGTCTCAGGTTAGTTTTGCAATTGAAAAATAAAACAAAAAAAAATTATTTTTGTCTAGATGACTTTCGTCCATGATTTTATTCCGAGATTCTGGTCAAACATTGCTTATCTTGGACGACTTCCATGTAAGTCGTCGAACGGACGACTTCCGTGTAAGTCGTCTAAAAAAATATTTTTTTGTTTTGTTTTTCAATTGCAAAACTAACCTGAGACGAGTTACATGGAAGTCGTCTAGGTATAACAAAATATTGATTTTTTAATTTTTTACTGGACGACTTACATGTAAGTCGTCCAGGAAAAGTCAAATTTCTGACACAATCCGGTCAAATGCAAAACTAACCAATTTTCCCTAAACAACTTACATGGAAGTCGTCTCAAATTTTTTTTTAACAAACAGAGATGGACGACTTTCATGTAAGTCATCTAGGTTAAAAATCAATTGCAAAACTAACCTAAATGGACGACTTCCTAGAAGTCTACCAGACGACCTCCGTGGAAGTCGTCTGCGTCAATGTTTAATAAACTTTCATTTTCTCTAAAATTATAAAGACTTTTTAATCTTTTTTTGTTAATTCATGTGTATTAGTAAATATTGGGGGCTACTGAATGAAATTTATAACTTAATTGGTGATATTTATAAGGTTACCAACATTCACGCTTAGTAAAGTCTCTAACTAATTGAGAAGACTTCCGTGGAAGTCTTCTACGTTAGTTTTTGTAAATTTGTTAAGTAACTTTAAGATATGTTTATTTAATTTTCTCCACTTGATATGGAAGAAGACTCCATCATCGTCTGGAAGACTTCTTTGAAGCCGTCTGGAAGACTTCCTGGAAGTCGTCTGGAAGACTTCCTGGAAGTCTTCTAGCGCATTATATTTTAGAATACTTCGAGAAGACTTCCCATAGGTCTTTCAAAGTCTGATCCAGATCTGAAAAATATGTATATCAAACCCAGATCTGTAAAACCTGCATATCATATCAAAAAACGTTCAAATGGCTTAAAAACAGAGAAAATGAGTGGAAAATTAGATAGACATACTTTTATAGAACACACAAAGTACATATCCAAGTGGAAGATGAGAACCATCTGATTAAAACCTGAAAAAAAAATAAACTAGTGAGAAAAACATGAGACAAAAATGAAAATTTATTTAAAGTTTAGTTTTTTCAATTCAAAGAGATTATAGTGGGTTTGGAGAGTTTTAGTTTAGGAAAAAAGTATGAATTTTATGCAACAGGAGGTTACCAAATGAAGAAAAATCAACATGAGAACTTGCCAAAAACGCTCAGATCTATTATGAAAGGGAGACATGGGAGAAGACTCTGTCAGAAGACTTCTTGGAAGTCGTCTGGAAGTCTTCTAGCCCAGAAGTCTTCCAGATCTGAAAAACCTGCATATCCAAATCCAGATCTGAAAAACTTGCATCTCCCAAAACGTTCAAATGGCTTAAAAACAGAGAAAATGAGTGAAATATTAGATAGATCTACCTTTATAGAACACACAAAAATACATATCTAAAATTAATAAATCTACCTTTAAATGAGTGGAAGATGAGAACCATGTGATGAAAAACTTGCAAAACAAGATAAACTACTGAGAAAGACATGAGATAAAAATAATAAATTGATATAAAGTTTGGTGTTCATAAGTTCAAAGAGATTAGAGAGAAGTTGGAGAGTTTTAGAATGAAGAACATACCATTTTTGTTGCAGCCATTTGAGAGGATGAGAGAAAATGCGTAAAAAAATTTTATATATGGAACAAAAATTCCAATAAGGTTAAATATTTTCGATCAGAAGACTTACTAGACGACTTACTTGTAAGTCGCCCAGAAGACTTCAATATTTTTAGCGGAAAACTAAAATATTTTTAGCGGGAGTTAGAAGCCTTCCTAGACGACTTACATGTTAGTCGTCTAGACCCTAAACATAACCCCTAAACTAAATTAACTAACTAAACACTTCATAAAATCAAATTAAACTTAAAAAGTGTTTACTATACACAGAAATAATCACATGTAGATAAAAATTTAATGTTTCAAAAAAACATTTAAGCTTTCCAGAATCTAACCCTAAGAATACATACAATACTATAACATATGTTGTCAAACCCTAGACTAAAGAATATCGTGATTCACTACTTTCACTCATCTATATTGAAAACAATTCAATTTTATTATATCTTAATTTATATCACTTAAAACTGTTTATATTTACATGATTTTAATTTTTCGCTTACCAAAATATTTTTTGCAAAATTTATAAATTATTTTTAAGATCAACTATACCAGACGACTTCCGTGGACGTCGTCCAGAAGACTTAACAGAATCTCAGAAGACTCAGAAAACTTAGGGGGATATATTTGTAAAAATGAGTTCTGTTTTTTTGTTTGGTCACAAGGAGTTGGCTGTAATTTCACAAGACTTTTGGGTTATTTTTGCATTTGATTCAAGTTTGGGTATACTTTTAACTTGAGTCATATTTGGTAAATCCCCCCTTATTGTTTTTATCAATATTTTTTATTATTAGTTTTGGGAAGTCACAATGATCCGGCTGAAAGCAAAATACAAACAAGAACATAAAATCCTAGAGATTTAAACATAAACACCAAAATCAAAAATTGATTTAAAAGTTACATGGTTATTTTGATATCTAAATATATTCTTACCTACCGAACATGGAATATGATCTAACAATGCAGTGGAAAAATGTATAAACGGGAACATAAGGAATAAAAAATAGAAGCCACAAAGCTGAAGAACATGTTTTATCTTTATTAGTAAAACAAATCCAGAAGACAAAATGCAGTGTAAGACGAGAAGGAAGTTTTTTTTTTTTTTTTTTTTTAAAGGCGACGAGATGGGAAGTGTTCTGGGGGCATTGACTATACTTTTCTTGCACATTAATAAAAATTTAGTTATAATAAAAGTTTTTTTTTAGTAAAAAAAAATTGTACAGCACATATAATGTCCACTGTACGTACAACTCTTCATATTCATTGAGGCGATTCTTTCAATATAAACGATTGAACCACTATATTGTTTTATTGATTATGACATCTTAAGATACCACAAAATAAATTTTAATTTGTAAAGTACTAGCCAGATTTTAAAACTCTTATTTTTAAACCAAATCATTATATTATTTTAAGAATTTCTTATAAAGTTATAATTTTATTTATGTTACAAAAAAGTTACAATTCTAGATTTTTAAAGCGTTTAAAGTACAGTTTAAAAGTTGTATGAGAATTCGTTAGCCCATTCAAAATTACTAGAGTTTTAGTTCTAACAATCATTATAAAAAAAACAAATCAAGAACTATATTCTGAGCTTTAACCACTAATTTCAAGTTTTATGAAATTTGGAATTAATTTTCCCTCACTTATTCTCGTATATTCACTATATTTCATAATAAGTGTCATTTTAACATTTTTTTTCTTGTTACAAAAAAAAATGTCACTTTACAATTCCAATGCAAATTATACTTATTTTCATCTGAAAATTAATTGAAAAATACATTGATTTTATAAATAATTTTATGTATCTCAAATACTATTGGTTAGAAATGTATAATTAGTAACAACTTACATATATTTCCGATACTTTATTAATCTGTGTGAACAATGTCAAAACATTTATTCGGAAACAGAGAGAGTATATGATATCTCGGATCTTTTATTTGGAATTTTGCTCTCCCTCTGTTCGAAGCATTCTTTGCTTAAAAACAGGTTAGCTCCAGGAATAAAGCTAAGTTCCCACCCCCAACGTTTTGGGTTCAAGATATACATTTTATCTTTATGGCTGATGTTATTTATTTTCAAGAAAGTTCAGCATCGTCGAACATGTTGCACATTACCTAAATGCTTTTATGCACCTTAGAATTTGCATTCTTTAAAGTTCGAACTACAGTTCAATCGATTAAAAAAATAGTTTGATGCCAATAGTGCATATAGAACTGGTAGGGCCTTCTCAATTTTTTCGGGACCCTGTTCAGAAATATTAAGGATAAATGTAAATCATAATGAAATAGTTTTAGAAATTAGTAGTTTTAAATGTTTATCGTTTTTTTATAAATTATAAACTCTAAATTAGTAATTTTGTGACCATAATTTATGTATATATTGTTTAAATTTCTTTAATTTTTTTATATTTTTATACTCGGACTCTGTTCGACCGCTTCACTTGCACGTGTTATTAGACGGCTCGACCGCTTCACTTGCACGTGCTATTAGACGGCCCTGAGGATTGGAGTATATAGCAAGAAAATGTTTATTACACTATTATATAATTTTTTTTTTTTTGCAAACAAAAATTTAACTTCTTAGAAAATAATTAATCCTAAACATCTGAAAACTTGAATCCACTCTTGCATTAGCTACATAGTTTGTTATTCACGTTCTTATACCGCTATTGTTTAATTTTAATTACTGAAAAATGAAAAGTTTATGTGTAGATAAATATATATATATATACAGAGAGACATTTTTTTTTTTTTTTGTAAACTATATACAGAGAGACATGTGTAATCCCTATTACTTAACCACGAATCAACGTTGCAGTATCATCATCCTATTGGATTTTGCAGACGGATTTCTCTAATGCCTACCTATATTTAGTAATTTTAAAATTAAAAGTTTATGTTTTAGTTAACCATCTTTATCGATCTCGAGTGAATTTTCTACAATTGTTTCTTCAAAAGCAAAAAGAGAAATCGATGAACAACACCACTAAGTAAAGTCAAGCAGCTTGTTCATCATATTTTCTTATAGTTTTGAATGAATTTAACCTATAAGTTGGAACGTCTCGCAAGAATTATACATTCTTTCATGCTACATGTGAAAAAAGATATAAGAATCATTTTAATCAAAGAATTATACCTTCTTTCATGCAAGTCAAGCATTTGTTGTAGTATCACATTTTGTGAGTAAAAAAAGATATAAGAATCATTTCAATCACATAACATATGACATACTTAATTACATATGCAAGTAAAAAACACTTGGTCGGAGCATTACGAGATATTTAAAACAAAACGTACTTGACAAATAAACATGTCACATGTGTAAGCAAATAGCATAGCTGTATATATCCCATACTTCAAGTCTCCATCTACTATGCCAACATTAATCCTTGATGGAGACACTATCTAAAGCACTTCAACTAACACACGTTCACTAAATAAGCTTAGTTAGATAACATTAACTATACAAGCAGTTATAACATCGCGGTCTTTATAGTTTTGTATGTAATTCTCATCTCAGTCTATCTTCGTTACTCATTTAGTATAAAGGATAATTTTTTATCAAACATGATCATATCTTTTTTTTTTTTTTTTGACCACACATGATCATATCTAGAACAAGACAAAACGATGATACATGCATATATAAATATGAAAATAAATGAAAGAAAAGGAAAACACACAAAGCGAATCGTGATGCGACCGTTCCCTTGGCCTGTCAAATAAATCGTGACCATAGCCCGACCCGGTTTCAGCTGTCCTAAACGAATAGTAAACCGACACGTAATCCTAGTTCCAGCACACGTAAGCAATCTCCGTCACCGTGTGAGACAACATGGGCCCTCGCTGCCGTTTCGTAACGAGACCAATTTTCATCGGCACACCAAAGGCTTCGCTGTTAAAACTTAAAACTCACTGTTGTTTTTTTTAACTTAACGCCGTTAAAACCTTTTCTTTCCTCCTCGTATAAATACCCAGAGAAGCTCTTGTCTCATCTCTTGCTCTTCGTCAGAATTTATACTCCAAGACAAATAAACGTCGGAGCTCCGTTTTAGTTACCCGACAACCCGAAACCTCTCCCTCTTTATTTTTCTTTGGGTTTTTGAAATTAGTTTCGGCCGTTGTCATTTTTAATCTGCTTCTCTTCGGGTAGAAAATAATCTGTTAGAGATTTCTGGGGATTTTATTTTTGCTTTGGATATTTTTAAGCACTGAGTTTTATAGCTTCTTGAGCGAGAGCGAGAGAGAGTAGGAGCTTTTGTGTCAGAATCAGATTCGATATCGCACGAAGAAGACGACGACATTTTCAGGTCAGTACGAGTTTCGTTGTAAGAAATCCATTTCCTGAATATTTTTATCGGAAAATGAAAAAAATCAGAGAGATTTGTTACTTACTTTTTTTTTTTCTTCTGTATAGGCGATTGAGAAAGAAACAGAAAATTCATTCTTTTTTCGATCGATCTTTTCAAACTATTTTTCTCTGAAGAAAAAAAAGATTCAGAGGATTTTTGTGTGTGTGTTGCCTTTATCTGCTGCATATTTTTCCTTTACTGTCACTTGATTGATTTGATTTTTTTTGACAGATTTGATTCGTCACTTCGCTCCAGATTTTCTCATCGCTTTCTAACCATCCAAACATACTTTTTTTTGTTCTCAAATCGAAACCCTTCTTCAACAAAAAAAAAAAAAAAAACTCAAATCGAAATTTTCTATAGTTTTCCAGGAAAATATACCGTTTCTTATTCATTTCAAAAGTTTCGCGGGTATTTATTGTTCCCTAACTTTGCTTTTGCTTTTTACTAAGAAGAACGCCGAATTTTTCTCTGCCATTAAAAAAAAGCTGTAATTCATCATTATCAATCCTTTATTCACATTTATTGTGAAGCCATTGATGATGGTCTATATATATGTGTAGGCTTAGACACAGAAGACAGAACGAACCCTGCCCGGCGACGGAGGTAGACTCAACCTTAAAAGCAGAGCTGCTAGCAATAATCTTAAATCAGATTCGCAGTTAATTAAAACAAAAGGTGTGTACAAACCATCCATTATTTCATTCAAATCAAATTCAATGCTTTGAGAAATCAAGAAGAAGAAGAAAAAAAACAAAGGCTTTTTTTTTTTGTATCAGTTATTGCATTTGCTTATCAAAAACAAGAGTTTTACTACTCCCCCTATTATTATTCTTCGTAATTCGTGATTTCTGCAATTTTTTTTTGGTTTTTAATATAACTTTTGCATAGTAAAATACAATTCATATTATATTTATGTAGCTTTCATCTCTCGACACGCTTTAGATTGGTCCATCATCACTCAAAACCCTAAATATAGAAACCAAACTCCTTTTCTTTTTCCTAACACGTGACTGTCAAGACTCTATTTTCTTGTTTCAAAACATTCAATATTTCCTTTTCCAGTGATATTATATATGTTTCTGTTTTCTTTTTCCTGTCTAGAATGGTGATAAACACGGGGATAACCTCCACATATTATTTGATTCTTTTGTCAAATTGTTTTTCTGTTTTATTTTGGCTGCTTGCATAATCTAGATTTTTAAAATGTCAGGAATTTCGGTTACTGCATTAAAATGTTTTTATCCTTGTTCCAGCTTTTGATATGTTAGGAATGTCCATGGGGCTCATCATTGTTTCACGCGACGGGCATTATTGAATTTTAAAACCATTTTATGTTGCAATTTATTTTTAAGAAAATAAAGAAGATGTTATTCACGGGGGTCCTATCCTCTGATCCCCAAGTTCTCTTTCTTTTTTCTGGTTCCAGTATTTGTTTTAAAAAGGAAAGTGTTAACTTGCAGTTTTAGATATATTTCAACACTTTTGTCTCTATCAAAGATCCACTCCACTAATTAGAACTTCCCATAGCTTTTATTATTGTATTCCTGCCAATTGTTTTTCTATAGTTATTTATAGTGCTGAGCTCTATAAGCCCCTTCTGAGATTTGTGTTGAGCTCTATTGTCTCTGAGGTATAACACCCAAGTCCAACCATGGTGGAATGTGTTAAAAAAATTTAATACTGTTTTCCATTATTTATTTAAATACTAATAATGGGTTTAGATCTTGAACTTGAACCAAATCAACTTATCAAGTTCTATTTTCTTTTCGACTAGTTGTTTTCTAACCAGAAGAGAGATACGTCACAACTTTTGTTCTTTTGTGTTGTGTGTTGCGTTATAGAAAACGACCAATTGGCATCCATATTCCCCTTCCTATGTTCTAACTAATTTTTACGATTGTCTGTTACTATTCATTTCGTAGGACCATTGCTTTGTTAAAAAAAACCTTTACCTTTTAAATAAATTAAATCCGTACCCTGATTACATAAGCTATATCTACCGTGCTATATGTCGGATTGTGGATCCCTTTATTGTGTAGCTCTCTCTCTCTCTCTCTCTCTCTCTCTCTCTCTACTTTTTAGTTTTGTAATGACTTTATTTGGTTTCTAGTAGTATTATTAGTTGAGGTTTGGTTATTTTATGTAGACTCTGTTTCATACGATTCTGTAGGGCTGAAAAGGCAAGAGAACACAAAAAGAGGCAAAGATGTTCACTTGCATAACTTGTACCAAAGCAGACGGAGGTGAGGAAGCCGGAACGCGTGGAAGCACCACTCCCAATACTAAAGAAGCCGTCAAAAGCCTAACCACACAGGTCTCTCTCTCCCTATGAATCTAATCTCTTCTTTCTTTGTTGATCCTTCTGCTTTTTTTTTTTACTTTATTTTGTTGCTTTTCCCTAACTGCCTTGCTAGTGAAACAAACCAAAGTCACAGACCCCAATTTAAAACGTATCTCACAGAAGATAAAAAAGCAACTCTTTAATACTGTATAAGAAAACGTACAGTCCATAGATTCGTCTGATATTCTTTTCTTTATCTTTGAGATTTGTCTAATGAGAACTGATAATTCATTACTATAGTGGTCTACTATTGTTTAAACAGAGATGGAACTTCACTTGCTTGGAATCTTTCACGAATCCCTCTTTCATAGGTTATGTCAGTGTGTGTTTCCCATCTATGTGACTAGACATGAAAGTCAAACAACTACTGAAACCAATTTAAACCCAGATTCCAAAATCCTTAACTGGTGTATCCAGTTTGAATTATTCTTTAGGATTGTAGTGGCTGATTAAAGCTAAAGGGGTCATGATTTGATGAATATTGCTACTGAAGACTGATCTAATTATACTTTTTTTTTCTCAAATAAGCTTTAGTGGATTCTTACCTAAACAGGAAAAGTAAAGCAAAGGGTTTAAAGAGTAGGTGCAACTATTTATAAATTAAAAGAAATGAAAATACAAAAGGAAAGAGATGGCCGTTATGATTGGGTTCTGTAGATTGAGAAGACAAGATGAAGTAGTTTTTTTTTTTTAATATAATAATGTTAATTATGTTAGATCTCATAGCTTTATTGATGTTCTTTTAAGAATGATCATAGTAGATCTCCCTTTTTTAAGTTCGTTAGGCCAAAGAGTGAAGTTCTCTTGACGTACTTAGTCATGGCTTAAAGCCTGATACTACATATAATGTTAGTGAAACTGTTGTATTAATCTTTTTGTTTCGTTTAAGCAGATTAAAGATATGGCTATGAAATTCTCTGGTGCTTATAAACAATGTAAGCCATGCACTGGTTCCTCTACCAGCCCCATGAAGAAAGTACATAGACCGTTCCCAGATTATGACAATTCCTCTGAAGGTGTTCCGTACCCTTACATGGGTGGAAGCGCTGGTTCTACACCTGCTTGGGACTTTACAAACTCCTCTCATTATCCAGCTGGACGGCCAGAGCCAAAATTCACATCAATCTATGGAAACGATCGGGAATCTATCTCTGCTCAGTCTTGTGATGTGGTACTAGATGATGAAGGGCCTAAAGAGTGGATGGCTCAAGTAGAACCGGGTGTCCATATCACATTCGCCTCGCTTCCCAGTGGAGGCAATGATCTGAAACGTATCCGCTTCAGGTAATTGACCTACTTTTAACAACCTCTGTGCGTGTGATTTACATCAGTAAGTTGTCTAGAACAGAATCTGCATGTCCTGTTTCGATATGTATGTTGGTTTGGTTGCAGTACACTGTTAGATGTAATGTTTCCATTATCGTTTGGTTGGAAAACACGTAAGTGCTTATGTTATTACACTGGAAGCTGAAACTCACCATTACTTGTGTCTTGTTTTGAAAGCCGGGAGATGTTCGACAAGTGGCAAGCTCAACGGTGGTGGGGTGAGAATTATGAAAAAATTGTTGAGCTTTACAATGTACAGAAATTTAACCGCCAAGCTCTTCAGACGCCTGCTAGATCCGAGGATCAGGTAAAAGGAACATCGATTTTGCAATGTTAGTTGAGTGTTTTCTTCAGACAAGAACCTTTTTTGTGAAGCTTTGTCTTGTTTATTTTTTTATTAGTCACAGAGAGATTCAACTTACTCGAAGATGGAATCAGCGAGAGAAAGCAAAGATTGGACTCCAAGACACAACTTCAGACCTCCAGGAGTTAATGTCCCGCATCACTTCTATGGTGGCTCTAGCAACTATGGTCATCATCATGGAGGACCTCCAATGGATGCAGCTCGAACCACCACTTCTTCAAGAGACGAACCACCGTCAATGAGCAACGCAAGTGAAATGCAGGCTGAGTGGATCGAAGAGGACGAGCCAGGCGTTTACATTACCATCAGACAGTTAGTAGATGGTACTAGAGAGCTACGTCGGGTCAGATTCAGGTATATCAAACATCTTAACTAAGCATTTATGATGAATACTTTAGTGCTAAAAGCCTTTTTTGATTACTCTGGTTCCCGGTTTAGAATACCTATTACTCGAGATTGGAAACTCAAGATCATACCACTTATGTTTTTATTTGTTTGATCAACAGCCGGGAACGTTTTGGGGAAGTGCATGCAAAGACATGGTGGGAGCAGAACAGAGAGAGAATACAAAGCCAATACCTCTAGTAACAGAGAAATACGAGTGTCTTCCAAATCATTATTTAATTAACCTTCTCCACATAATAACACATCTATATACATTTTGCTTATCTTGTTTTCTTCTTAGTTCAAGATCTATGCATAATTTATGTATAAGTAGTCGACGATTAAGCTGATTACATATATAGACATCATCAACCGCTAGAACCTAAAAAGGGAAATTGTAAATATCTATACAGAGCTAAGTGTGCTTTGAAATTTTTTGGTAACCAAAATGAGTCCTAAACACTTCATATAGTTCATAATACTCTAAGAATCGCTATGAAGAACAATATAGCTGCTGGGAGAGCGTCGAGTGCGCGGAGATGAAGCCTAATCTGAGCCACAATAGCAGTCAAACAAAGATCGGAGGTAGAAGGGAATATGACGCCTTTGTCTAGGACAGTCTTCCAAGTAAAGCACTACACATATTGCACCGTCCCAATGTGCTTGTCGAGGTGCTTGCATGAACCGAGCGAGGATATTGACGCAGTAACTCAATTCGGGACAAGCCAGGGCTAGATAAATAAGCCGATAAATAAAACGATTGTAGCTGAAAGTTTTTTTTCCATCGATGTGTTATGGTCGTGCACCACTAAAGCCACATTTTGAAATGATATCAAGTAAATCCTTCATATGCGAGAGAGATGTGCCATCTGGTCCACACACTACTTCAATGCCCAAAAAATATTTCAAAATACCAAAATCTATCATGCAGAAACATGTGCTGAGATAATCTTTGAACTTGTGATCACCAAATCATCAACCATATATAAGGATACGAAGGACAATACTGCCAAAAATCCGAGTGAATAAAAAATAGTCATTTCGACATTGGATGAAGTTATAGTCAAGTAACGCAATAGAGAGCTTTGAGAACCAACAACGAAGTGCTTAACATAGCCCATATATGAATTTGTGCAGCCTACATACGTGAAAGGAATTCGAGGGTTGAAAACCTGGTGCAGGTTTCATATAGATTTCTACCTTAAGATCATCCGTTGTGGACATCCATTTGATGAAGTTTCTAACTTTTAGTGGCTGCAACTTCAAGAAGTATGTGAATCGTATTCATTTTTACGGTCACTGCAAAAAATTTCTTTTTGACAATTTCCCATGACTACCAATTTTGCCTTATGATGGATGCCCAACAGAACCACCAACATTATACTTGATACGATAAATCAATTTGTACATTTCTAGGAGGTAAGTGTTGTAAGGACCGTGTCTTATGCTCCTCAAGAACGTCCACTTCTGTTCCATTGCTCCATGCCAATCTTTGAGCTTCACTATATCACTAAAGTGAATAGCTTCATCTCCGAGAGTAATGTCAGCAAGGAAAGCTATGTGATGTTGGAGAAGCCATTGTTAGATCAAAAATAGCAATGGGATAGAGAAACATATCAGAAGAAGCTGATGTGGAGTGAGGGGAGTCGAGAACAATGTTTATATCAAATTAAGCAGAGTATGTCACATATGGCTTAAGATGAGTAGAAGTAATCTTATACCGCATGCCTCTGCCAAGTCGCTCAGTTTGAGGCACATATTGTTGTGGTCCAAGCCGATTTTCATCTAAAGGAGTGGTATCTGTCAAAAAAGAAATTTCGGGTGTCGGAGGATTATCTTTTGAACTCGATAATGGATTACGATTATGCTCTTCCAATGTTTCATCACTCACTCAGTGTCATCGTTAATTCAAATAGGGATAGCAATGTTGAGATCGTCGAAGACCTCAACCTATGGTGAGAAACTTGTATGATTGACGAAGGAGCATAAGGACTGTTTGAGGCAAAACCACAAAAGTAAAAGATGTGTCGTAAAAAATCACATCTCTCGAAACAAACAAATCATTTCCTTTGAGTCGAATACTCGCCAACCACTTTGACCAAGAGTGTACAAGATGAAAATGTCCCTTCGACTGTGAGCTGTTGATTATCTAAATTCCCAACAAATGGAAATTGATCATGGACCCAATTGGTGGAAACGATGCAATTACCATCCTCAATGACATTCTCCATCTAAGCCAGTCATATAAGCAGTACACCTTCCATTATGTGCCAAGACAATTAACTACTTAAGTGGACATGCTAGCAAAGAAATCTGAGTAGAGTAATAGAAGAAAGGGGAAATATCTTCATTAATGTAAAATGATGTACAAGTGTTACTATATATACAAGTGTTGTTAGACTAATCTAATTATACATGATTAACTTAATACTAAGTGTATACACACTCTATTAGGTCCCCTCAAGATGGCGTCATAACATTGTGAAGACCCACCTTGGACATAAGCTTGTTAAACATCATCGGGTAGAGATTCTTAGTTAGAGCATCAGCCAACTGATTTTCTGATCGAACATGGAGTGTCTTCAGTTGACCAGAAATGATCCGTTCACGAATATCATGACATTCACGTTCTATATGTTTAGTGCGTTCGTGGAAAACCAGATTCTTGGCGATGTGCAAAGCAGTGGTACTGTCAAAATACATCACAGGAGTAGACGGAGAAGGACAACCCAACTCAGCAAGCATACGAGACAGCCAAAGAATATCTTTAGATGTTGCAGATCACATTGCTCTGTATTCAGCCTCTGCTGATGAGTGAGAAACTACATCTTGTTTCTTAGATTTCCATGCAATGAGAGATTGTCCAATGAAGATGCATGATCCGGTAGCACTGCGACGAGTATCAGGACAGTTAGACTAGTCAGCATCGCAAAAAGCTGTGAGCTGGTAATCATCATCTGCAGGAAAGAACAGGCCTTGACCAATCGTGCCTTTGAGATAATGAAGAAACTTGTGAGCAGCATGAAGATGAGGTTTGCGAGGTGCAGAAGAAAATTGACATAATTTGTTGACGGCAAAGGAAATATCAGGACGAGTTGTGGTCAAATACATCAGTTTGCCAATCAATCTGCGATAAGGTTCTGCACTCGGTAAGAGTTCACCATCTTCAGAAGCAAGTTTAACACTCGGATCCATAGGAACAGACGATGGTCGACAGCCAAGTAAGCATTCATCGTTGAGAAGTTCAAGAACATACTTGTGCTGACAAACTGAGATACCAGATGTAGAGCATGCTATTTCCAGGCCAAGGAAGTATTTGAGAGCTCCCAAATCACGAAGTTTGAAGTGACTTCGTAGTTGAGAAACAAGCCATGTTACTGCATTGATTTTCAGTATCACTAGCGATGAGAATATCATCAACGTAAACAAGAAGAATGATGGTGCCTCAAGAGGATGTTGAAAGAAACAGTGTGTGATCACCATTGATCTTATCAAAACCCATGGAAAGAATAGCAGAGGAAAACTTTTCAAACCATTGTCGAGATGGTTGCTTAAGACCATATATTGATTTATTTAAGCGGAGAACAACATTCGGAGGTAGATTGTTTCCTTTCCTTTCAGCATAACCATGAGGCAAATCCATGTATATCTCTTCGTTGAGATCAACATTCAAGAAAGCATTGGAGATGTCGAGTTGATGAAGGATCCATTTCTTCTTCCAAGCAAGAGCTAAGATCATCAACAAGAGCTAAAATCATCTTGACTGTAACCATTTTCGCCACTGGAGAGAAGGTTTCAACGTAATCAATTTCATCCTTTTGCGTGTATCCCTTGGCGACAAGACGACATTTTTGTCTTTCAGTAGTACCATTAGCGCGAAGCTTGAGTTTGAAGATCCATTTACAACCCACGGTACTTTTACCTTCAGGTAAAATGCAAACTTCCCAAGTATCCAGTGCCTCTAAAGAACTAAACTCAACATCCACAACATTACACCACTCCTTGAATTTCTTTGTTTCTGAAAATTTTAATGGTTCAGAACAAAGAAGAATAGCGTTTATGAAAGTAAAACGAAGGGATGAGAATTTGTTACAAGTGAGATAGCGAGATAGATGATAGAGAGAGGTGAAGTTACAATGATAGTCCTGTAAGTAGATAGGAGATCTACGGGTGCGGGGGGATGTTACTGCCAAAGGCAGAATAACATCAGACGATGACTGTGATGAATCATCAGACGATGTTGGTATAGAAGGTTCAACAGCATCATGTTTACCAGGACATGAAAAGAAAGCTTTTGCTGGATTGGAAAGAGGAGAATCAGCAAAAGGAAAGATATTTTTCATGAAACAGAACATGTCTTGAAATGGAGATGCTATTAGTTTCGAGATCTAAAAGTTTATATCCCTTGAAACTTGCTGGATAACCGATGAAGACACAAGCCTTAGCACGAGGATCAAATTTGGTACGAGATTTTTGAGAAGTGCTTTTATAGCAAAGACATCCGAAAGTTTTAAGTTGATAACAGGGAGTTTGGAAGTAACGATTTGAAAATGAGACTTATGATCAAGATTTGGATAAGGAAGACGATTGATGAGAAAGACAACATTGAGAATGCAATCTCCCCAGAAAGAAAGATGAATATGAGATTGAAACATTAAAGCTCGAGCAACGTTTAAGATTTGTTGATGCTTTCGCTCAATAACAAAATTTTGCTCAGGTGTTTCAGGGCAGGAATGAAAAGAAACAATGCCCTTTTGTTGAAAAAGATCAGTGAAAGAGAGCTCAAGAGCATTGTCAGAGCTAACATATTTTACACGAGTGTTGAATTGAGTTTCAATCATTGTCAAGAAATTCGGGAACACAAACAAGACATCAGATTTCAATTTCATTAGATAAACCCAAGTTGCACGACTATGGTCATCAGCGATAGTTATAAAATATCTAAAACCTTCAAATGTAGGAACATAGAATGGACCCCGAACATCTATAGGTAAAAGATCAAAGGAGCAACAATGGTTGTATTAGAAATTGGAAACATTAATCGTTTTTGTTTAGCAAGATGACAAACATGACAATGATGATTTTCTTTAGATTTTGTAGTTTTTAACTGTAAAAGACTAGACAATGAATCGACTTTAGGATAAGAAGGATGACCTAAACGAGCATGCCATGTCTCGATATCAACAATGACAAAACAAGCTATCTTATTACCTGAGAAATCATGAGAAGAAATCAAAGACCCAGACTCCAAGACATACATATTTGAGACGCGTCTACCCTTGCCAATCATCAATTCCCGAGTAAGATCCTGTATAAAACAATAAGATAAAGTAAAACTAATCATTGAGTCTACTTCAGAAGTGAAAGAACTAACACTTAGCAAATTGAAACAGAACGAAGGAACAAACAACACATTTTTCAGAACAATCTTATCACTCAATGACACAAAACCTATACCAACAATGCTCTATGAGATTCTAGAAGGAAGAGTAACAAAAGTGTCAGTGAGAAGGGTTAGTTGAGAAAAGAGAGAAGCTGAATGAGAGACGTGATGAGTAGCGCCCGAATCAATTATCCAAGAGTCTTCAGGGACAAGAGCATCTCCAGAAGCAAGCACAAAAGACATGCAAAAAGGAGTAGGTTGATAAAGAGAAAGGAATGTACCAAACTCTTTTGGAGTTGATGATACGGCTGAAGTGGAAGCAACAAAATTTTCAGGTGTAGGAAAAGATGTAATGTTGTGATTATGGAGTTGAGTACTGAAGAAGGCAATGAATTGTTGCATCTAATCAGGAGTGCGTGCAACGGTAGAGTTGCTGCTAGCTTGTCTTACAACAGAAACCGAAGACTGTTGAGGCTTGGAAATCTCTTCAGAACTATCAGGAATAGTGACCATATTTGAAGATGCTTTAAGCTGAGAGTTGTTAGACTTCATATACTTGGACTTGAAACCAGGAGGAAATCCATGTTTCTTATAGCATCTGTCCACAACATGTCCAGGAGCACCACAATAAGTACAAACTGGTCGACCTTTCTGATACTGATAAGTTCCACTGTTGCCTGAAACTTGAAATGCTGACAATTCAACACCACTTGAGGGTGAAATGCGAGCAGATCGCTGAGAATCATCATTATCCAGAATATTGTAGACTTCAGATAGAGTTGGCAAAGTCTTCTTCATGAGTTTGACTGCAAACATGATCATAGCTCTCATTGAGTCCCATGAGAAAGTCAATAACTCGATTACTTTCCCTCTAAGCCAATAAATCTTCAACTGTAGTCGCAATAGGTTGAATGCTAGACAATTCCTCCCAATAAGTCTGCGTCTGAGTGTGGTAAGATGATAGATCCATAGTACCTTGACGCAAAAAGAGAAGTTGATGACGAAGCTTATACAATCTAGGAAGGTTGGATTTGTGGAAGCGAGTGTGAAGATCTTTCCACATATCAGAAGCCACAAAGAAGTATAAGATACTAGTGTAAATCTTCTTAGTAACACTGTTAAACAACTAAGATTTCAGCATACTATTGATTCTACACTAGATCTTGTAGTACGATCAGTTACTTCCGGTTTAGGAATCGATCCATAAACAAATCCTAGTTTGTTTTTAGCTTCTAGACTAGTAGTCATCGCAACAATCCAGGTTCCATAGTTCATTCCGTCAAGTTGTTCCGATACTAGAGCTAAACCAGGATGATCTGAGTTCAATAAGTGATACAGACTATGAAGGTTATCAGGAGAATCCGATACCTCAAAAGGACGAGATGTAAGTGGAGTTGGATTGAGAGGACGATGAACAGAAGCACGATTAGAAGAACCAGAGCCTTCTTGAGAGAGATCAGCGTTGCGTTGATTGTCGCGAAGAAGAGAGAAGTCATCCTCAGCATGAGATGGAATGGAGGTGCGATACTTCGAGTTACACTTTCATTTCCCCATGGATGATTAATCTGAGCTTCGATTAGATCGATTTGAAGATAATCGGAGCTAGAGAGAACTGATTGGAAAGAAGAGAAAGTGCGAAGACGCGAGAACAATGAGATGATGATGAGTGCGGAAGCGAAGGAAATTCCAGAGATCGGAATAGATGATGATGATGAAATGGTGATGATGAAACGGTGGAGATGATCGGTGATGATGATCAGAAAAGATGATCGGAGTTGATTGACGATGGAATGAAGATACGGTTACGGTGGAGCGTGTCGCTCACCGCTCTGATACCATAATAGAAAAAAGGGAAAATATCTTCATTGATGTAAAATGATGTACAAGTGTTACTATATATACAAGTCTTGTTAGACTAAGCTAACTATACATGACTAACTTAATACTAAGTGTATACACACTCTATTATGGAAAATGAAAGTTACGTAATATCTTGGTCATATAACTAGCCAACATCGGTAAGACATCTTTTCCAAAACAAAATATTGGTAAAATATTTTTTTTTATTTTTAAAGATTAATGATAAAAGGTTGACAAAACACAAAAAAAAAGGAACCCAAAAAATATTAAAATTAATTAAATTATTGAAATATACACTAGTTTTGTTCGTGGTTAACTCAATAATCAATAACTCTGGAAGTAATCCGGTCAATGGATTTGCCAAGATGCAGTGTAATAAATTAAATAGGACATTGCCACATAATAAATGCGCGTGTATGTGCGCGTGTGTGTGTGCGTGGGGGATAAAAGAGTGTCGTAGTAACCAAATAATTAGATTGGTCGTGAAAGAGTGAATCACTCGCAAGAAAGTGGGGCGTGTAGACGCACGCACTCTTACGGAAGCCCGTCTCCATCGTCACGAACTAGACTCGTGGGTCCTTTTCTCGATTCATCTCTCTCTCTCTATAGATTTCACCGTCTCGTCTCTCTGGCCCTTCCTTTCCCCAGTTTCTCTCAGAGGAACCAACCAAACACACAGATCTCTAAGTTCGTCTTCTCAGATTCAACTTCGGCTTTTTGTTCGTCCATCTCTCATAAGATAAAAAGTAAGTTTTTTTCCATCATCTTTTACAAAAGATTTATTCTGTTCTGTGTGCTTTAATTGGTGGCTTTCTCTTCTTCTTTTTGTCATGAATATTTTTTATCCCCTTATTTTTTTTTTTAATCAAGTGGGGTTGGTAAGATGTGGTTGAATAATTTTCCAGACAGTTGATTTGACCATGAATTCGTCAAAATGCTATTTCCTTTTTTAGGTTGCATGAAGCGTCCGTTTATATTTGCTGGCTATTTGACTTATAATAATAACATAGATATGTGATGTTGATTTGATAGATAACACATATTCCTTTTTAAAGGTTTGTGTCTGAAAAAAATCTGAAGAGCAAATCACATGGTGATATGATTTGAAGATTTTAAAGATTCATCTTTGGCGGCTCTGTATTATGGAGAAAGATGAAGGAGAAAGCTGGAAAGAAATGGTGAGAAAGATGCTTCCTCCTGGGGTTCCTTTACCGGAAGATCCATCTGAATTCGATTACTCCATAGCCATGGAGTACACAGGTCCTACTCCTGTACACCAGATCCCTAGAGTTTCACCTGTTGATGTCAACAACCCCATCCCATTGCCTGTCTCTCGTATAGCCGGAGGAGTCACCAGCTCTTCAGGTCAGAGCCCTACTAGAGGTTCACCTGCTAGCTCTGACTCTGTGGTCTCCGTCTTGCATAACAACCCTGAAGAATCATCATCCTCTGGCTCAGCTTCTGTTTCACCAGTCAGCCAAAACGGGACTCAGGTTCGCAGACCGGTTGTTAAATTCAAACCTGTTGTCGTTGATCATGTTCGGATGGATAGCAAAGACGCTGCAGAGGAGGAGACGGAGAGGGAGATGAAGGTACATGAGTGCACAGCGAGTACGAAGAGACCGAGGAAGAAGAAGAAGAAGAAGAGAGAGTGTTATAGATGCGGAAAAGCGAAATGGGAACATAAGGAGACGTGTATAGTGTGCGATGAAAAGTACTGTGGGAACTGTGTGCTTAGAGCGATGGGTTCGATGCCCGAAGGAAGAAAATGCGTGAGCTGCATCGGTCAAGCTATGGACGAATCGAAACGGTCTAAGTTAGGGAAACATTCGAAAGTGTTGTCTAGATTGCTTAGTCCTTTGGAAGTTAAACAGATCATGAAGACGGAGAAGGAGTGTGCAGCTAATCAGCTGCGACCCGAGCAGCTTATCGTGAATGGTTGTCCGTTAAAGCCTGAGGAAATGGATGAGCTGCTTAACTGTCCTTTACCTCCCGAGAAGTTGAAACCTGGTAGGTATTGGTATGACAAAGAGTCTGGTCTATGGGGTAAAGAAGGAGAGAAGCCAGACAGAGTCATAAGCTCGAATTTGACCTTCATGGGGAAGCTATGTCCGCACGCGAGCAATGGGAACACGCAAGTTTATATTAACGGTAGAGAGATCACAAAGGTTGAACTAAGGATCTTGAAGGTACCTTCTTTTTAATCATGTCTTGTTGTTTTAAGTATCACAAAACAATAGTATATAAAACCTTACGTGTGCTGTGTTATTATATATCTCAGCTAGCAAATGTACAGTGTCCACGTGATACCCATTTTTGGGTGTATGATGATGGGCGTTACGAGGAAGAAGGGCAGAATAATATTAGAGGAAACATCTGGGAGAAGGTAATCTTACAAAGTTTGGCTGTTTTTTTTTTTTTTGTAAGAAACATTGACGAGTTTTAAGGTTTTTGGCTTCAACAGGCATCTACGAGGTTAATGTGTGCGTTGTTTTCTTTACCTGTACCTCACGGACAACCACGAGGAATGGTACAACCACCGAGTAGTTATGCTACTGTTCCCAACTATCTAGAGCATAAGAAGATTCAGAAGCTTCTACTGCTTGGCATCGAAGGCTCTGGAACCAGCACTATCTTCAAACAGGTAATGTGTTAAATGATGTCACACAGGAAAAAAATAAATAGAGAGATTAAGTAGCAGTTTGTTGTTGATTTGAAACAGGCCAAGTTTTTGTATGGAAACAAGTTTACAGTGGAGGAGCTTCAAGATATTAAGCTGATGGTACAGAGCAATATGTATAGATATCTCAGTATCCTACTCGATGGAAGAGAACGTTTTGAAGAGGAAGCTTTATCTCATATGAGAGGTATAAATGCCATTGAAGGAGCTTCAGGAGGTACTATTATTGGAGTAAAAACTAATATTACATGCTCTGTGATTTTGGGTCCGGAGGATTACCTCCTGGTATTCAAAAAAAAGAATATATATATTTTTTTCGATAGTCAGTTTCTTGATTTTCTTGAAATGTTATTTGCAGGAGAGGAAGCAGACGACGATGGAACTAATGCTACACCGCAGTGTGTGTATACATTGAACCCGAGGTTGAAGCATTTCTCGGATTGGCTTCTAGATATCATAGCAACTGGTGATCTCGACGCCTTCTTCCCAGCTGCAACACGTGAGTACGCTCCCTTGGTTGAAGAAGTTTGGAAAGATCCAGCGATACAAGCCACATACAGACGGAAAGACGAGCTTCATTTCCTTCCTGAGGTTTCAGAATACTTCTTGAGCCGGGTACGGGCAGAGGGAGAACTCAGGGTTTATGGTTTTCGTTTCATATAGTTTTCAAATGTTAAATGTTAAGCTTTCATTTGCAGGCCGTGGAAGTGTCGAGCAACGAGTACGAGCCTTCAGAGCGAGATATCGTATACGCGGAAGGTGTTACACAGGGAAATGGATTAGCTTTCATGGAGTTTTGTCTCAACGAACAGAGTCCAATGTCTGAATCTTACCCGGAGAACCCTGATGATGTCTTGTCACCTTCTCAGCCTAAGTACCAGCTGATACGAGTAAACGCAAAGGGGATGAACGATAGCTGCAAATGGGTAGAGATGTTCGAAGACGTACGAGCAGTCATCTTCTGCGTCAGCTTAAGCGACTACGATCAGATCAGTATCGCACCTGGAACAGTTCATTACCAGAACAAGATGATACAAAGCAAGGAGCTTTTCGAGTCGATGGTTAAGCTTCCGTGTTTCAGAGACACGCCTTTTATCTTGATCTTGAACAAGTACGATCTCTTCGAGGAGAAGCTAAGCCGCGTGCCGTTAACGTCTTGTGATTGGTTCAGCGACTTCTGTCCCGTGAGGACGAACAACAATGTGCAGTCGCTTGGTTACCAAGCTTACTTTTATGTTGCCATGAAGTTCAAGCTTCTTTACGCGTCTCTCACGGGTCAGAAGCTGTTTGTGTGGCAAGCTAGGGCTAGGGACCGAGCCAATGTGGATGAAGGGTTTAAGTATGTGAGAGAGGTTTTGAAATGGGATGAAGAGAAGGAAGGGTGTTATTTAAATGGTGGAGAAGATTCGTATTATAGTACTGATATGAGTTCTTCGCCGTATGTTAGACCTGACGAGTGAAGGAGGAAACTCTTTATTGATTATTATTGGTTATGTGTGAAGAAAGAAATTTATTTGTAATTTTTTTCTGTTAGATTTGGTTTTTGTTCGTAGAAATCTTTTATTTGAATTAAATAAGGTCTTGTAAATATCATTTGTGGAACATTTAAACCATAATCTATGTTCTTATAACTCTACTATGATTAGATTTGTTTGATATGCCACTGTTTGATACCTTTATAAACTAGACATTCAGTTGTGGAAGATATAAACCATAATATATGATTACCTTTATAAACTAAATATGTGACATGTCTTTTTAGAAGTAATGGCAAAAGACGAAGAAGAATTGCGACGAGCCCTAGCTGCTTTCTTGAAAGACAATTATACGGAAGACTTTTGAGATGATAAGTATGAAGAAGTAGATGCTAAAGCATTTACAAACGACGGTGCTGTACACATTCCAACCTCAATGCCGGAAGAAATCAGGGGACCCAGTGTTCAATTCAGAGTCAACAAATCCTAAGAAACAACATTGGTACATGTGTTCTATTTATTTGCCTGAGATTTTCTGCCATCTTGTTACTGTCTCCATAATAGTTTCTCTGGTCTTTCTGCTATTTTCAGCTTTGAAAAAGCCATTGAAAATAACTGATAAGCTTCGACATTGTTATTTCAGAAAAAATGTCTTAGAACTTGGAGGCTTCAGGAAGTGACATGGATAAGTAGCTGAGCTGGAAGTTTGAAGCTGGTATGTTAGACATCCTCTCGTATTACGTTTACATATACATAGAGTGATGTTTTCTTGCTTCATGCTGGAGATCTCATGTTGGAAATATGTAAGAGATTTGAGTAATATATAAGAGATTTAGACCAATCTATTTTTCGCCAATTGGTTTTAAGTTGAAATCTCAGGAAATTTGTTATGGTATCAGAGCCAGGTCAATAGCCTAACCTATTAATCTGGCCAGGACACTGGCCCGATCAACCCACTAACTGATGGAAGGTTCGGTTCTTCCGAGATTGCTAGAAAAAAAACATTGTTTCGGAGGAGGTATGATGGATTCTGCGAAATTAATGGTTATATGCACAGTTATCTCGAGTGAGGTGTTGGAGAGAAGATCTCATATTGGAAAGAGTTATTCTTGGGTTCACCCCCTATAGTGAACCTAGAGGTTCACCAACCAATAGGATTTCATTATTTCAAATTTGATATCTTTTAAAAAAGAAAACAAAATATTGACAAGTTATATTATGTTTTTAAATAAAAAAGTAAAAAAATAGTAGTTACAGAAAAAAGAATTAAAAAAAAATCTTTTTAACGTCGTCAGCAAAACACTAAACCCTAAATCCTAATCACTAATCTCTAAACCCTAAACCCTTGGGTAAATCCTAAACCCTTGGGTAAACTCTAAACCCTTGGGTAAACCCTAAACCCTTGGATAAATCCTAAACTCTAAATAAAAACACTAAACCCTAAAACTCTAAACCCTAAATCCTAAATCCTAAACCCTAAACCCTTGAGTGTTTTAGTGTTTAGTGATTTTGATTTAAAGTTTAAGATTTATCCTAAAATTTAGGGTTTACCCAAGGGTTTAGGGTTTAGAGTTTCATATTTAAGGTTTAGGGATTAGGATTCAGGGTTTAATGTTTTGCTGGCGACGTTAAAAATATTTCTTTTTGTAATTACTACTATTTTTTATTTATTTATTTTTACATTTTAATTTTAAAAAGATAATATAATTTGACAATATTTTGTTTTTTTTTAAAAAAGATATCGAATTTGAAATAATGAAATCTTATTGGTTGGTGAACCTAGAGGTTCACCCTAGGGGGTGAACCCAAGAATAAGTCTATTGGAAATATGTAAAGAACTTGAGTAATATATAAGAAGTTATTATTGGGTTCACCCCCTAGGGTGAACTTTTTTAGGTTCACTAACCAATAGAATTTCATTATTTCAAATTCGATATCTTTTAAAAAAGGAAACAAAGTATTGTCAAGTTATATCATGTTTTTTTTTAAAAAAAATAGTAGTTACAAAAACTTTAAAAAAATATATATTTTAAAAAAATATATTTTTCATGTCGTCATCAAAACAATAAACCCTAAATCCTAATCCCCGAACCCTAAATTCTAAACCCTTGGGTAAACCCTAAACCCTTGGATAAATCATAAACTCTAAATCAAAAACACTAAACATTAAAACCCTAAACCCTAAATCCTTGGATAAATCCTAAACTCTAAATAAAAAAACACTAAACACTAAAATACTCAGGGGTTTAGGGTTTAGGATTTATAGTTTAGTATTTTGCTGGTTGAAAAGTATTTTTTGTAGTTACTACTATTTTTTTTTTTACCTTTTTATTTTAAAAACATAATATAACTTGACAATATTTTGTTTCCTTTTATAAAAGATATCGAATATGAAATAACACAATCTTATTGGTTGGTTAACCTAGAGGTTCACCCTAGGGGGTGAACCTAAAAATAAGTGTTTTGTTACCATGTTAGAATCGGGTTTATTCCAACTTAAAACCAACTAGACATTGATTCGTGCAACCGCGCGGATGTTTGTTTTCATTTTTATATACGTAAACTTTTGTTCTACATTGTTAATTGTAAATATTCTTAACATTAACCGTATTTTTAAATGTTTATGGTTTTGTTTTGAACAAAATAATGTTATAGTCAACGTGCATGGTCTTCTCCTTCATTTACTTATTCTACCATTTTAATTTCATAATTTTTAAAGTCATATATTTGTTTGCTCTTTGTCCATAAAGCTTTGCAGTATATATTTTAAATTATCTTTCACAAACAAAAATGTATATCACAAAATAAAGTTGCACATTCTATTTATAAATTTAGATTGAAAAGTAAACTATGCAATTATAACAAAAAGTAAAATTAAAATTTTAATAAAATATTATGATTTAAATTTCAATTATTCATACTAAAACAATATATGGTTGGGTCATAAATCTTTTTAATTCCAAAAATTTAGCACCCCTTAAAATAAATAAAATAAGTTAAAAAAATTTGGAATTATAATTTCTGTAAAAATAAATTTGTTTTAAAAAATTATCATGCGCTATTATTTTTTATTCCTAGAGTTTGACATGTGACCGTCTGAATATTTTTTTTCACTTTAAAATTTCTTTGTACTAAATAGTATAATATATATTTGTAAATTATAATGTATTATCTATTTGTTAGTATAACATTTTAAAACATAACAATTTTATTTATTACTATGAATAATTATATCTTTGTTATTTTAATCGTTTATTATATCACAGTGTTTTATAAATTATTTTATATTTTATTTATGTATTGTATAAACTGATTATGATATGTGATTATTTATTACTAATAAATCTCGGAAAATATTTACTATGTTGGAAAATATTTACTATGTTAATACAAAATATATTAGGAAATCTATTGGAAAACCTACTTTTGTTAAGATTTGATTAAGGAAATATACAATTTAAATTAGGAAAAAACAAACATACTTAGATATAGGTTCAATAAATACCTCAATGGCATATCATTTTAAATAAGTGATAAAACTAAGGGGTAATCTAATTTTGTACTCATTTTTTAATAAATTAGATGCCATTCGAAATAAGTGGAAAAACTAAGGGGTAATCTAATTTTGTACTCCTTTTTTTAATATATTAGATTGATTATTAGTGAATTGACCATAACCCTTTATATATTACTTAAGCTCCCTTTGAATTTCCGATGTGGGATACTTATGTGGGATACTTATCCCTAATACTTTACATAGCTTTTTGGAATGTAGAAGAGACTATAGTCTTATATGAGAATTCATATTAAGCGTTCTCAATAGCCAGTACTATGTTCAAAAGTGTATATATGTTTTCATTTTGGTAATCAATATATGGACGTGTATTCTTTGTGATAGAGTTTGAGATAGATTAGGAAAATTTGCAAAGCAAATTCTATCAATTGGTGCGGTGCGGAGAAAGGAATCAGATCATTTCTAACATGAATCTAACAACATCGGATGGATGAATGAAACGAGTCAATGGATTATACGATGGGAGAATTAATGTGTCATCAACTATATGTTCTTCATAGTGGCTGTACGAGATTGTCCACCGTAAATTCAGATCCGACGGATTGCTTGGTTACCTTGAAATGATGGTGGATTCGATGAAGCACATGTTTGAGAAAATCACATAAAGTACGTATCCTATTCTAGGCGAAGGCATAGCTGACGCAGCTGCAAGTGGTTCCATCCATGTACCGATTTTTCTTATACCTCTAGAATAATTAACTGATTCACTAGTTTATCGATGAAACTTAGAAATTTTTGTATCTCGTGAAAGTTTGTTGAAGAAAGTCAAACTATCAGTTTTTGATGGATTTATGCCTTATGGTTGAATTAGGAAAACTGAAAGATACTTTAGAACAACCAGTTATAGCGAGAAGGAGAAACTTGAGTGGACCGGTTTTTTGAACTGGTTTACGTGGTAAGCACATAGGAATCAATCACAGATTATCCACAGTTTAAACAACGTTTATTAGATTGTTTTGACAAATCGATGGACGATGGTCGATGAGCTCGGATCGATTGTGTGCATGCCGACAAATGAGTTCAATCCAATCTTATGTTAGTGAATTCAATGATCTAATAATGCAGGCGGAAAGGGTGGATGAAGCAGATTTGATTAACAAAATTATATTGGACTGAAACAAGAAATGAGATAATCCATAAGAATCGGGAACCTAAAGACCTTTTTTAATTATATTGCAGTTGTGGTTAAAGTGGAGTCAAGCATGTTTTGACAAAAATTAGGTGAGAGAATTACTAAAAAGTTTATGACAACACACCATCAACGACTAGGCATCAACAAGCTCACAATATTATTCTCAGGACATTAATGAATACTAGACCTAAAAAAAATATATAAATTACCGAAACCTGGTAAACATATGCAATTGCCAGACCACCTCAACATTTGAGACCAATGGGACTTGCAGATCTAGAAATTTTTAAATTGTGTTTCAAATGTAGATAGATGTGGTTCTACGGTCATATTTTTAGTCGCTAAGAACTAGATGTCTTGATGTTGGTGGATGGAATTGAGAATGAGATGTTAGAATAACTATGAGACAAAGAGTAACACGAACAAGAGGAATTAGTCTCTCAACTCACGGTGATATCGTTATCTATAAACTATTAAAACTGAAGTACAATTAATACATAACTCTGATCTTTTCTTAATAATTACCATGGAATGCCACTGAGTTAATAATTAAAAATAAACCTAAATTATCATTATTCTCTAATTAAATCTGAGGTTTATCAGGATAGTTCTCTAACCAAACTCTTCTCCTTCGTATTTTTCTTGCTCTCATCACGCTGGTAATGGGCGACTCGAAACTAGGGATCGTGATGGCTTATATCACGATTCTATACCCAAACTCTATTCTCCTTCGTCTTTTGCTTCCTCTCATCAGGCTGGTCATAGGTTATCACTTATATCTCCCTTTCATCTCTCTCGACAAATATGTCCTTAAGGTTTTATAAGTTTCTTTTGCGATTTAGGGCCAGGTGGCAAAAAAAAAATCAAAGTAGGTTTGTTTAAATTAGCGTTGAATCTTCTCGTAGTTATTCAATTTTGAGTTTGGGGTGAAGCTTAAGCTTGATCTGATAAAGATTTTAAGAAACAAGATCTTTGCCTGAAGATGTATGAAATTATGAGAGATTGCTCTGTTTAGTTTTCTTACACTTATAGTTTCTTCCTGGATGATTTAGTTATTACCAATAGACACAAGAATTTGGTTTTGATTATATGCTATTCAATTTTGATGAATTTCATGGGAATTTTTTGTTCTTTAGACTTCTTACAAGTTGATCAGAAGCTTGGCGCCAAAAAAGTTCAAGACTGAATGGTAGGGAAGGGAACGTCTTTTCTTTCTTTCTTAATGGTATTGAGTATTGAGTTTGTCATTGGTCCCCTAAGCAAGTGTCTTTCTTGCTTCTTATTATTCACAAATAGTGTCTTGCTTCCAATGGCGGTTACTTTCTATGTGATGTGGTGGTTCATTCAATTTGTTGCTGCATCACCAGCTATGGTTTTGAAACGCCAAAAGACTTATTAACACAAAGAAGAGGAGTAATGGAGAGACTGTGACTATGTGTTAATTATCATAGATGTTATTTGAAGTGAATTAATAATACATGGATATTATTTTCTGTAACATGTTTTCTAACCTAAACTTATGTAAAACCTGAATCAGTGATTTCATCACTTGCATCTCGAATATTGATTCAATTGAGTAAGCCACCTTAGAGAACGGGACGAAGAGAGTGAGCGTGAGTTCATGGATTTGGTCGATTTACCACTTCTCAAAAGCCAAGAACACACAACAAAGGTGTCAATGGTGGTTTTTCTTTTTCGTATAAGGGTTAATTTGTTTATTTGGCATGAAGAAAGCATACTTCCTTCCTTAAAATGTAGAAATTTTCCAACAGGATAGAAGAATTCTGCTTATGGTTGTTTCTTAATGGTTTGTGGTTGAAGATTTTTGATATATGGTCGGACGTTACGAACACAAGGATGATGTTAGAAAATGTCAGTTTTGTGTTCTGTATCTTGTAAAAGAAAACTATGATGTATGTAAAAGTGATGAATTAAAAATATAACAATTGATGTCTTTAAAGAACACATAAGATCTTGATAAAGCAGAGAGATATATAGGATGGCAAAGTCATAACAATCTATCAAACACAGTCACATATCTCCATGAATGAACTTGATACCAAGGCAAGAATGAAGATAAGTAACAGAGAGAAGATATAGACTGTTGTATCCATCCATGATGCTTGTGACTTGACTTGGTTAGCAACTGTAGACATCATATTTCCCAAGATCAGACGGGGAACATTGATAGTCAATGGCATTAATGGATTATCCCGTAAGAAAAAAAAATATTGACCAAAACTATTATTTACTGTTTAAATCACCTAAACAACTTAAAAAATATATAAAAGATATCTTATCACATCACCTAAAGATTTTTATTTTTACTGTTAAATTTCATCAAAATCACTCAAATAACTTCAAAACTCACAGAAATCCCACAAAACATAAAACACCCTAAAACCTTCGAAACCTTCTAATTCAATACACCCCCTAAAAATATTTGAAGTACATATTGGTGCTCCACCTAAATATCCAAACAAACTGATTTTAATTTTAGATATTGGGTTATATTTATTCAAATTTATATGTTATATATTATTCAATTTTTAATTTGTGAGGGATTTTAGATATTTTAGATATTTTTGAATTTCAAATTTGTTTTTACATAATTTAAACGGGTATATGAACCAAATCCACAATTATGCGAACTGATACGAACCAAAATTTAGAAATATCTAAATGCGGTTTAAATTTCTAACTCTGTTATATTGTTGTGTAAATGCAACCATTACATTGTTGCATTTTAAAATACCTACTAGATTCTGACCCGCCCTAAAAAGGGCGGGTATATTTTTTGTTTTACATTTTTTTTTTGAAATTTAATT
The DNA here is from genome assembly GCF_000695525.1 of Brassica oleracea var. oleracea. NCBI lineage: Eukaryota > Viridiplantae > Streptophyta > Magnoliopsida > Brassicales > Brassicaceae > Brassica > Brassica oleracea. The sequence goes on from NC_027752.1 coordinate 15,514,104, forward strand.
TTTATATTTGTGTTTTTTAGTCATATTTTTTTTCTTTTTGTATAATATTTCTCTTAAATGATTAATAAAAGGTTTTAATAGTTTTTTTAAATAGTTGGACCACACATATATCAATAGGTCAAGTTGCTGTTTTAATAGAATAAATATATCTATTTGAAAACAAACCCCCGTACGGACTCACATGTCAAGCTCTAGTATTCTTTAAATGAGAATTTTACAACTACTCACAAGCTGAGAAGCAAAATTGACAAAACATAGTTTATTGTGTTAATTAAGAGTGTGATACACAAAATTTTGTGGCTCCAAAACTGATCAGGAAAACATACTTACAAGTAAACTTCCAACATATCTCCATGTATTGTTGGAAAATCACCATAAATGAGTTAGGAGTATGTAAGAACACATTTTCCTATTAAGTTACAAGGATTATAGTTTATGATTGATTGTATCTCATTGGATTGGAAAATATTGATTTGGTAATTGGTATTTAATGTCTCGAGACATTAAACTACTTATAATTCTTATTGAATTTTATAATTCAATAGTTGAAAATGTGATATGGTGTATTGAAAAAGAAATTGAATCCTACATGTATTCAATATAGCTGAAAGAATTCAACAATGTTGAATCGTTGAATATAAAGAAAATTGGACCCCCACAAAAGCCATGTGTCACAAAACCAGTAGCCACTTAAATTTCTTATTTGTTTTTTTCCTCTCAATTAGTTGAGATCAATTATTTCTTAAACTTTTGTTTTTTTAAAAATTATTTTTACATCAAAATTCATTATTTCTCATTCTCTATAAATAGAGATATGTTTCATATGATTTGAACACATGAAAAAAAGTCATCTCTTTCCACTATAATTTTTCTATTAGTCTACAACAAACTTTTGTTTATATATTTTCTTCTTTTTCAAATCCCAATAACTATCAATTCTACTAATTATCCTTTTAACTATCCAAATTCTAATAACTATCAATTTCAAAATCAGTCTTCTAGCTAACCCCAACATTTACCAAATTATGGTTATTAACCAAATTTCTTCATGCTATCAGTGGTTCCAAACTGTCCTCCAAATTATGGATTGATGATGCCAAATTCATCTCAAGCACCCTCTTATTCGTTTATTTCACATGGTAAACGTCTACTTCACATGGTAATGAAATTGTTCCAAATGTTGGAGCAGATGAATTTCCTGAATTTTGTACACAAATGGTTCTTGGTGGTATGAGCGGTCTTAATGAAGCCACTCCAAATGCAGAAGATTCAACTTCTACTCATCAGAAAAGCCCCAAGTGGATGACTGCGCAAAATTTGGTGTTACTAAGTGGGTGGATTAAATATGGAACATACATCTTTGTTGGCAGAAACCAAAAAGGTGATGCATATTGGGGTAAAATTGCTGAGTATTGTAATGAGCATTGCTCATTTGATCCTACACGTGATTTGATATCCTGCAGAAATCATTTCAACTACGTAAACAAAATATTGGAGAAATGGATCGGTGCTTACGATAATGCTAAGCATCTGCAACAAAACTAATGGTCGGAGAATGATGTATAGGCAAAAGCACAAGAGCTATATTCAGGTGATAAGGATGGGCATTTCAATTTAATGTTAAAATGGCTCGTTGTCAGTGCGTTATGGTAGCCAGGTAGAAGGAAATACTGGCTCTAGAAGTAGTGGATCTAAAAGAGCTCACGAAAGTGATGCTAGTGACTCCAACTCTGTAGAATCCAGTGCTCGTCCAGTGGGGAGGGATGCTGCTAAGAATAAAAAAGCAAAAAGAAAGGTAAGGGTGCAGTTTTGGAAGTGGTCAATGAAGATTTTATTGAACACAAACAAATCAAGGCGCAAGAATTGGAACGCTTGGAAAAACTAGCCATGTTGCAAGAGGAGTCAAACCAAAGACGAAAGGAGGCAACACAAAGGCAAGAAGAGGCAAACCAGTTGATGAAAGAAAAGACTCGGGCTAAGAAAATGAAGACATGGTTAAAGCTAAGTGAAAATGAACATCTCAATAATCAGAGCAACGAGCTGTTCTAACAATTGAGCCACAAATTATTTGAAAATTAATTATGTTCACAAGTGGATTGTCTGTATCATGTCACTATATGCTTGTTTGAATCATGTCACTCTATGCTTTAATAATGTTTGTTTGTCACGTTCTCTTTAATAATGTTTGTTTGTCACGTTCTCTTTTAATAATGTAATATGTGTCTTTCTTTTTTTATTGAGAGAATCTTATCCTCCAACCACTCAGTATGCTTTAATAATGCTGTCAAGTATCCTTAAATTTTTTGTCAAGTGTCCATAAGAGAATCCTATCTTCCAACCACTCAACATATTAATAATTTTGTCAAGTGTGCCCATGCGTTAATAATGTTGCCAAGCGTACGTGACTTTCATCAATCTTATCCTGCAACCACTCACCATGCTTTAATAATGTTGTCAAGTTTACATGACTTTCATCAATCTTATCCTCCAACCACTCACCATGGTTTAATAATGTTGGTTCCATTTTCCTATAAATGGGGGACTCATTATTTCATTGATGTAAATGTACAATAATCTCAACTTATTAAAACATTCTCAATGGATCCATCAGAATTTGTTCTTGATATCGAAGCTTACAAAAGGTAGTATGAAATTGTAGAGAGGTATATCCTCAGCCATTTTAGGGAGCGTCGACAAAAAATAAAGCAAGACTATCCATCTAGTAGCAAGAGAAGATATTTCAAGAGAGATCATGCAGCTGCAAATCAAAGACTGATTGACGACTACTTTTCCAATCAACCTACATATGACGATGCAATGTTTCATCGGAGATTCCGGATGCGAAAACATGTTTTCCTCCTCCGGATTGCTGGGGACCTATCAAGCAGTGATGACCACTTCACCCAACGATTTGACGCAACTAATAAAGAAAGTATATCTCCATTACCAAAATGTACCACAACCATGTGAATGTTAGCATATGATGTTGCAGCCAACGCGGTGGATGAATACATCAAAATTAGAGGTACTATAGCTTTGGAGTGCTTGCGTAGATTCTGTAAAGGAATCATACAATTGTACGAGCAAATGTATCTTAGAGCCTCAATTTAAGATGACCTGCAGAGAATTTTGCATGTTAGTGAAAAAGAGGGTTTCCGGGGATGATTGTGAGTATTGATTGTATGCACTGGAAATTAAAAAATTATCCTAGAGCGTGGGAATGACTATTTACTCGGGGAGATAAGAGAACCACCACTGTTATTCTTGAAGTAGTTCCATCCCATGATCTATGGATCTGACATGCTTTTTTGGATGTCCAACACATTAAATGATATAAATGTTATGGATCGTTCACCGGTGTTCAATGATGTTGAACAAGGAAATACTCCAAGATTGAACTTCTTCGTGAACCAACGTCCGTATAATATGGAGTATTATCTGGCTGATGGTATCTATCCTTCTTATCCTACTTTCATTAAATATATTAGGCTTCCTCAAAGTGAACCGGACAAGTTATTTGCACAAGTTCAAGAGGTTACCGGAAGGACATCGAACGTGAATTAGGAGTCTCGCAGGCTCGATTTAAAATCATTCGCGAACCAGCTCGCATGTGGAACATTTCCGTTTTGGCTATTAAATGAGATCATGTATCATATTGCATAATATGATTGTTGAAGATTAACGAGATACATATGCTCAACTGTGGACCGACTATGATCAATCAGAGGCTAATGTGTCTAATGTACAACAACCATTCTCGACTGAAGTGCTACATGCATTTGCAAATCATGTACGTGCTAGATTGGAGTTGCGTGATTCCAGTGTACATCATGAATTGCAAGCAGATCTAGTCAAACACATGAGACAAATTTGGAATGTTCTGTCGTTGAAGAGATTTTTTAGTTTTTGAGTTAAATTTATTGCACTAATTAAACTATGTGTGTTTTATTATTTATGTTGTGTGTTTATTAATGTACTGTATTTTATTTTATTTTCTCGTAATTTTATTTATTTTAATAATGATTTTCTTTATTTTTCATCTTTAATATTTGATTTTTTCTGTTAAATTTACAAAATAAAATTAAATTTATGTAAAACATATATTTAGTTCTAAAACATTTAAATTTAATTTCATTCAATACTTGTTAATACGTAATTACAAAAACATAAAAAATAAAATTATTTAAAAAATAATTGTAGGGTAAGGTGTTGAATAAAATTCAACAAACCAATGTCAGTGGGTGAGTATTGAATTATTAGATAGAAAAGAGAGATGATGATGTGGACGAGAGAAAAGATGAGGTGGAGGATGTTAGACAAGTGTGAAATTGACAAAAATATTTCATGAGATGAGATGAAATTCAATTATGGCATTAACTTATATAAATTTTTTTTATTAAATATATATAAAATAATTGTTATTTATATATATATTTTTTATTATTATTATATATAAAAACAATTTTCAAGTTTCTAAATCTTAAATATTTTTTTTCTTTCATCATTAATATAACAATATATATTTGTAGATGAATGTTTAAATTATAATTTTTATATGTTATTATTATTAACGAAACAAAAACATTTGTAGGTTTGGTGGTGACAACACGGCGAGGCTACCCCGTTCCATACCACCAGTTAGAAGTCGTATGGCGAGCACTTCCCGTGGTTCGACATCTTCCAAAAAGCAAAATTCGTTCCGGTTGTTCCTGCTCCAGTTGTTCCAAATGGGCCGGATACCATGACTGTTGAACAATTAATTCAACAACCAGGTCGAGAGGATCTCCACTCCATCCTCACCTAAAACGACACACTACATTCTTAGTTCTTATTGTATGTTTTGTTTCATTGTATTTTATCTTATTCTTTATTTTTTGTAGGTTCAATAAGTCAGACAATGGCATTAGCAAGAGCGCCGTTAACATGATGATGTACTCCATTCTCAGTCACAGATATCCATATTACAGCAAGTTCCCGGACTCTGAACTCGAGTTTTCCGTCAATTTGAGGTATTTCTTAAATATTTTTTAAACTTTTTATTTAAACTTTTCTGTTATGTTTATACTATTTATATGTTTTTCGTTTGTCAGCAATAATTAACTTGGGAATCCGGAGACACGGAAGTAGTCCGTATAACCTTTCACCAAAATGCCATGAGCACTTATGGGAAAAATATCTATAAGTGGAAGAAGCTGTGGCGTAGGGAAAGACACCGAAATCTATAAACGGGACGGTCTGGTTTGATTTGCAGGCGCATTAGTCTAAACATGAGTCTAAAGATAAGTCAGCCACTAATTTCAAGTACCACCAAAGCGACCATGGCGGAAAATATCTTTATGTCAAGAACTTAGGTGCATGCAGTATATCTTCTAACGAAGATCAACTTGAAGTTGTATATTTTCTTTAAGTATTTAAATTTGTTTTTATTTATTTATTAATTTTCTTTTTTAGATTCAAAAAAATGAAGGTAATCCCTTCACTTATATCGATATAATGAAGGGGACGTACACCAACAAGAAGATGGACAAAATTCAAGATTCTATTATGAAGGATGTCATAGAGTTCATGGAAACTCGGGTGGAACAAGTCCGTGCTTCCCAGATGATTCTTCGCCTTTCACCAACTTGTCACGAGTTCGAATAAACGGAATGGTAGAAAATGTAATTTTTAGATTTTTAATTACTTTAATATTTTAGTTTCATTAATACTTTAATAAGATTTTTCAGGCTGTTCTAAAAAAGAAAAATCGGCTGGTCCAGTTGAGTTGTCGAGCCTCCTCTTGTCCTTCTTCTTCAAAAGCGTTGTATGCCGATCTCGTGATTATGGAGCAGTTAAAGAACAAGGATGACTTGATTGAAGCCTTGGACACACAAAACGCTACAATTCTTGCTGAAATGGTGGAGCATAAAGCTGCAGCGGCGGAACAAGAGCGGTTGTGGAAAAAAACTCAGAGGTTGAACCATGAGCTAATGAAAAAAATAAAGAGGTTGTTTCCTGCTGAGTTTTTGTTTTTCTTTTTTAATTTAAGAACTTTTAAATGTTTTTTTTTTCGTTTTGTAAAACTTTATTTATATATTTTTGAATTTATATAATATATGTTTTCAATTATATATTTTTAATTTATTTATTAAATAATTAAAATTATCTGTAATAATTAAAAATTAATTATATAAATAAATTTAAAACATTTCGACGAAAAAAGAATTTGTGGAATTTGGACCGATTATCTGTCGGAAATTTCTGACGGAAAAGCTGGTCAGATATTTACGATGGAAGTTTTGTCTAAAACTTCCGACCGATTTTCGTCGTCAAAATATTCTGGCGAAAAAGTTTGTCTGATATTTCTGACCGAGATTTTTTGTTGGAAATTCCGAGCACCAATCTTTATGACAATGTCTGTTTTGTCTGTAGTAATTTCAGACGAATTATTTCCTCAGAATTACGAACAGGTAGTTTTCAGAAATTATTCCCGACGAGTATTTCTCACGACTTTATTCGTCAGTATTTTAGTCGGAAATATGTCCATCAGAATCCGTTGGAAAATTGTCATAATTTTCGATGAAATTTTTTTTTTCCGACGAGCTGGTTCTCGCGGATTTTTGACGAAATTTTCTATCAAAATTCATCTGCTTTCTTGTAGTGGAATCATACCTTCCCATGCGCTTTCGTATTCAGCCTTTTCTAGAATGACGATTCCAAGCGATTTCAGATGCTTCTGATCCCGCTTCTTCTTAGGAAACGGGAATCATAGCCAAAAGAAATATTCCGTGCAACTTAATTTTTTATATTCTGTGATTAAGCCAAACCGCGAGCATTTTCGACCATCTACATTATTCGAAGAATATTCTCGTATTATTACTTCTTTCGAAACTCAACTTCAAATTCAAGCAAATCTCAAATAGATTAACTTTTTATCCAATGCTATCCGGTTATTCCGCCAACGTCACTTGCGGTGTTTCCATTATAGCATACTACCATATTTTTCAAACTATCGAGGAAGTAATTTCTTGACCAATGTAACCGATACTCTGACAAATTCAACATGTACCCCGACAACAACTACTTTTATAAGTTTTTTGTTCTTTGTTCTTTGGACTTCGACTTCTCATTCTCGAACACTTCTATTTCTGTTTTTGGCTTCCATGTGCTTCATGAATTTTCTGCAACATTTAACACTTTTAAGGCCATTCAACCCAATGCACTATTTTTGCGTGTCGAATTCATTCCATTGATTTATCCATATTTATTTACCAATTATAACTTAGGCCTCTCATCAAAACCATTATTTGGATTCGTCCGCGTCCTTATTATTGTTGAGGGTTATTAAACATTTCCTACATAGGGGAGGTCTATGACCTTGCTCGGCCTTCGTCTCCTTTAGGGTCTTGGTCGAAGGTCATTTGGTGTAGTAGGGGCATTCCTAAACATAATTTTATATGTTTGATGTTTAAATTAGATATATGCCCTAATAGAGATCACATTAGTTGGGGTTTGAACATTGAGCCGCTTTGCCTCCTATTAAATTCAGAAAATGAGTCAAGGGACTACATATTTTTTTGTTGCACTTACTCCACTGATCTTTGGAGCACAATCTATTTACAATGCGAGTACCATCCTCCTTCAACTACTTGGAATGCAACACTCTGTTTTTTGGAGTCTATTCAAGGTGAAACATACTCGACAATGCTCATTATTTTGGTATGTCAGTGCACTGTCTATAATCAATGCTCATTATTTTGGTATGTCAGTGCACTGTCTATAATCTATGGAATGAGAAATCAAAGATTGCATCGCAACATTTTCAGAACCCCTAGATCTTTGTTCAGACAAGTTGATGCCCTTAAAAATGCTTTGGTTCTTTATTGTTCCCACTCATTAGCATGTATGTTACTACAATGCTCTCTCACTATCATCTTATGTCTCGTTGAATGAAAGCCATAGATGGCACACAAATTGATTGACAGTGTTCAATCTTGACTTCTCTCTTCAGTTATGGGCTTCTACATTTCGAGTTGATATTGGACTGTAACTCCAAAGCTTATCTTCTGGTATTTTTAATTTTTCTTTCGATATTAATAGTCAACTCTTTTTCAAATATTTTAATAATTTATGAAGTTTAATTTCATTTCAAATGCAGCATATTTGAAAAGAAGAATTTTAAGAAAGATAATTAACTATGATTAGAATTGTTATAGAGTTAGTCCTACTATTATATGGTAAACGTTTTAAACGTACGTTACACAGTAGAAACGTATCCGAATTTGACTAGTCTTTTTCCAAAAAAGAGTTAGATTTCTTTCCTTATTAGCTAAATGCACTGTAGCAATATATATTTTGAGATTCTTACAGGACTTAACCCCAATCATTAAAAGAACATACCAACAAAGCAAGATAAAGAGAGAAAAACAGAGAGATAAGTTTTCTTTTCCTTTGAGGTATGTTTATTTGTATATTTATGGTATATTTTTACATATGGCGCACTTCTTCATCATCATCATCATCTCAATACCTTTGGATTGATATTTGTTTTGGTAATGTTTGTGTCGAATAAGCAAAGCAGATCCAGAGAAGATGTCTTCATCCTACTCTCAGTCTTTCCCCCTCTTCGCCACCGGAGCAAACAACTTTAACCAAAAAGAGATGGAGATGACGATGATTCAAAAACGTAACACCGTTGTTTCACCACCACTCAGAAAACAAAGAAACCAACCCGGAAACCCAAGTGAGTACCTCTTATTATGTTTATTGTTATACACAAACATATGTGTGTGGGTATGTTTCAAATTCCAAAAGGAATCAATTAGCATCAATGAAGAATTTTCTTTACAGGAGGAAATAAAACAGATAAGAACTCTATATTTCATTCAGTTTTATGTGTTACCATTCCTAGTCGTTAAAAGTTAAATCAATGTGTTCTTAATGTAGTGGTAATTAGAGCTGGAACTTTTAATAAAAGCCGCACGATCTGTCCCATTTGATCTGCTGCAAAGCGGATGCTGATCGACCAATTTGAAATATTTAAATGCAAGTGTATGTTAAGTTATTTTAGCGAGAAGAATGCATATCGGTTGAATTTAAATTGCGGTATCCGCCAACCAGAAAAAAAGAGATTTTTTATAAATTTAATATAAATATAAATTACAAATTATATATAATTTTAGTTACAGTATATTATTTATAAATATATATATATTAAATATAAAATATTAATTTTATTGTTATTAATATTAATTTTATATTTAATATATATATATATATATATATATATTTTATAAATAATATTCAACTTGTAATAACAAGGGGCAATGGACGAGTTTAATCCGCTTCCCAACACTACTAATAGTGCATGAATGATAGTTTCTTTGTGGTGGATCCACAGGATGCGAAACTTATAGAAAGTTTACCACTGAGCAGGATTCAGAGGGTAGACAGAGATGGGTGGCACTTCACAAAAAATGGGAAATACACGGTCAAATCGGGTTATCAGGTAGAACGGATTTATCCAGATAGGAAGAGACCACCATTGCTGATTGGCCCCACAGTGAATGTTCTGAAGGCGTTCTGTTGGAAGATAAGGTGTCCACCAAAGTTAAAACATTTTCTATGGCAATTGGTGACATGATGTATATCAGTAAGGAAGAATTTACAGGCAAGGGGGATTCAAGGGGATCTTTGTTGTGTAAGATGTGGAGCCCATGAGGAACCAATAAACCATGTGTTTTTTGAATGTCCTCCGGCACTCCAGGTCTGGGCTCTCTCGAAGATACCATCAAATCCAAATATTTTCCCAACAAGTTCTCTCTTCGCAAACGTGGATCATCTATTTTGGAGAGCTTTTCCGCAGCTGGAAGATTATCAGTTTGCATGGATACTATGGTACATCTGGAAAGCTAGGAATAATAAAGTCTTCAGTAATTTGGATATGGATCCCATGGATACACTTAAATTAGCGGAAACAGAATCAACACTGTGGACTGAAGCACAAATATTGAATGAACAGAGGATAATACCACAACAAGTGGATACGACATTGCCGTCAATTCCAGGAAGATGGTGTTTCACAGATGGTTCATGGAAAGAGGGGGATATTTTTTCAGGACAAGGTTGGCTCAGCACCTTAGAAGGATTTGAGGGATTGTTGGGGGCAAGGAATGTGAGGGCTAGTATCTCTCCCCTTCATGCGGAGATGGAAGCGCTTCTTTGGGCAATGGAATGTATGAGGAATTTACGTCAGTTTCAGGTTACGTTTGCAACGGATTGTTCTCAATTGGTGAAGATGGTTTCGGAACCAGATGAATGGCCAGCTTTTGCAAATTACTTGGAGGATGTCAAGACCCTAAAAGAGAGCTTCACCAGATCAGAGATCATCTATGTACCAAGGACGCAAAATACAATGGCGGATAGACTAGCACGCAGTGCTAGGAAGCAACCGTCTTTTGTCGTTCACATGGATGCAGATCACCCGGTTTGGTTTACAGAGTCCGTATGAGTCTGTAATAGTTGAAGACAAAAAAAAAAAAAAAGATAGTTTCTTTGTGTTAGAAGTTCAAACCACATCGGCTGTAGATGGTTTATTTTCTTAGTTAGATTTTTTTATTTAAAAAAAAAACTGATTTCTGTAGAGGATTTTATGCTTACGGGAGATAATTGATTTAAAGCTCAAACTTCCATTATTAATAAAACAAGACAATGAAGAACTACATCATTCTATATGATTACATTAAATTATTTAGTAACTTGTATTTTACTAGAAGATTAGTTTATTCAATTAACTTGTATAAAATTGCCTCTTGACTAATGGTTTTTGTTGTATTGATCAATATCTTACTTTTAATTGAACAGATCCAGATGCTGAAGTGATAGCGTTATCTCCAAAGACGATCATGGCGACGAACAGATTCCTATGTGAAGTGTGCAACAGAGGATTTAACCGGGAACAGAATCTACAGCTTCACGGGAGAGTACACAACCTTTCATGGAAGCCGAAACAAAAGTCGGAAAAAGAAGCGAGGAGGAAGGTATACATTTGTCCGGAGCCCACGTGCGTCCACCATGACCCGTCACATGCTCTCGGAGACCTCACATGAATCAAGAAGCATTATTACCGGAAGCAAGGTGAGAAGCAGTGGAAATGCGACAAATGTCCTAAGAGTTATGCTCTTCAATCTGATTGGAAAACTCACTCTAAGATTTGTGGTCTCAAAGTGCATCGATGTGACTGTGGTACCACCTTTTCTAGGTAAACTATACTTTTTCTTTTTGATAATTTCCATCCAATAATTTTATTCATATTACAGATCATAGCAAATGAGAATCGATTAATAAAATACTATAGTGTTACAAAAACATATGTAACAAGAGAAACGTGTTGGTTAGTCCAATAGATCTTATAGTCCGTACCGTAGCGGTACGATATTGATCGAATATTTTTACTTCGAATTTTACACGTCGCTCTAGATTTTTAAGGTCTAGTACTCTAGGCTTCAGCTACAAAATGAATATTGTGGTCAGTATGAATAGTTGACGAACATTTTAAATTTTATTTATTTTGGTTAAATAATTTTTTTAATATATATGCACATATTGCAATATTGACTTTGTCTTAATCACACTTTTGGGGGTGTATTGCAGAAGAGAAAATTACAATGCCCACAAGGCATTATGTGATGCATTAAATCAAGAGTCAGGAAGAAATCCTACTGGGAGCATCACGAATATGGCAGCAGCCGCTGGTGGAAGTGGTGGAAGACATGACTTTTACGGCGGTGCTGATTCTGCTCTTGGCAGAGTACAAGACTTTTACGCCCGTGCTGCTTCTGCTCTTGGCAAACAAGACTTTTACGGCGGTGCTGCTTCTGCTCTTGGCAGACATGGCTTTTACGGCGGTGCTGCTTCTGCTCTCTCTCATAACCAATTCGGTAACAAGTCAAACACTGGTTACAATCTGAACCATTCATCTTCCAATAAGTTTGAAGGCTTCGTTCCTCACCCCACCAACCCTAATCCCGGCCCAACCAATTTCCCCATGCAATGCCCTTCAAACCAAGCATCGTTGGCGCACAACGATCAGAGTCTCAGGAGCCAGCATGATTTGATTAGCCTCGGTGCTAGGATCAACAATAACAACAACAACACTAACCATGGATATTTTCAGAACAACACCAAGACCTCTAATCAGACTTTTTTCGCCCATGGTGCTGACATCAACGATCCTTCTGCTTTGCCAAGAGGATTAACTCCTTCATCTTCGTCAGGTGTGGTCGTTAATGGCTTTGGAGATAATGATAAGGGAAACCTTCAGGGTCGGATGAACTCTCTTGCTGTGACAACAAATCAACAAGGCTGGTCCGCTAGTAACATTTTCGGCCCTCATTTCGGTAACAACCTTAGCATGGGAGCCTCTGATGTGTTGACTCTTGGTGTTAACGGAGGAAGTGTGAGAAAAGGTCGTGGTGGTCGTAATCCAGCACCTTTGGACACTGAGATGAAGTTTTCGTATTCGAATCGTCCATTTGGAAACCCCTGAGATGAGATTTTATGTGGATATATTTTGTTGGCTTTCATTGGAGACATTTATTTTTAAGTTTTTTTCGTTTGCTGTTGTCAACTATTGCAGTGGATAAGTGTATCTTCTCTTTAGTAAGGATTTAAGTTGGGGATTTTCAGTTAATTTCGTCAAGTTGTTTTTAGTTTTAATGTTGTCATGTCTCGAAGTGAGGTTCTTTATGGATTCTACGTGTTTAAATAAAAAAACTGGATATACAAAGTTAAAAAAATATTATATTATACTTAATCAACCCAAAACTGGGAATTTGGGTCCGATTCAACCCATCACCCGGCACATTTCACTAATTTGGATCCAATTGCAATGAGAATCGAGAGCAGTTCTCAACCTTTGACGAGAGAGACATGAGAAGGTGTGATTCACCTCCTTGCCTCAGATGTAGGAACTTCCGGAGTCACCTCCAGAGTAATTGGCTCTCGATGTATTTGTCTAAACTCGTAAGCTTCCCTGTCAATAAAGCTCTAAGAGAATAGGAGGAGAGAAAGGGCAAAAGAACACAAACCGTGCATCCAAAAGCCCAATTGCACACCCTCCCCTTCGTCACCAAAGACGGACCTGAACTCGCCACCAAACACTTCCTTTAGACTCTAACGACCTGCACATAAGCTGTCAAGAAACACTACCAATCGTAAACCAAATGATCAACAACCGGCACTGGGATGTGCACTGGACTCAAAAGGGACACCGCCACAACTAAGACCACGATCGCAATACCTTTTACTGATTTTGAGAAACAAAAGATCGGGAACCCATGACATGCAATGAAACCCACCTGTGTTAACGAGGATAGAAACCTAACAATAACACCCAAGGGTCGAACCTCTAGGAGAGATGGTCGTCGCCATCTAGCGGAGGAACAAGGCAGTGACAGTATTGGAGAATCCGAGATGAGAAGATCCACCGAGCAGCTACAAGAAAGTTCTAGACGACCACCCAACAACGACCTCCATAACCCTTGACGAGCCAGAAAGAGAACCGTGGACCATACTCGCCTGCATACAACGGCCCACAGCTCATCTCCGTGTCAAAAAGACCATCGAAGCGATCACCTGACTTAAGCAGAATAGGAAGCACACCGCCACGGCGCTTTAGAGGTCCAGGAAACCAACCGCCGCTACCCACTATTACATCCGAGGAAGCTACATAACCGGCGGAGCTAACCATCCGAGAAGACAGTCCATCAAACCCCAAGAAAGTAATAGGAGACCACTAGACAGATCCAAAAATTGGAAACCGATCTGAAACATGTCCCTAAAAGCCGATCTCCACAGACAAAACCACGACCAACCTCCGCGCGTAGACTCTAGAACAAGCACATCACGGCCGGTTAAAATCATCTTCACTAACAGAGGACCTTACTAGAGAGACATTCAAAGCCAGAGACGAGAACAAGACGAAGGCTGGAGAGAGACGACAGAGGAGCAAAGCAAGAAGAAGGATGGAGAAGGAGGATTTTACCGGCGCCGGCCGGATGCCAGAAGTACCCTTTAATCAACAAAGTTTGTGTTGAATTTGAAAATTACTTTTTCTTTCTTACCATTAAAAGGCTGATAGAGTGAAATTTACTTGAGTAGAAATCAATGAATAATACCCTGCAAAAGTTAAAACCTAAAGGACAAATCAATACTCAGTGAAGGTGTTTTAAAGTTCTCTGCTCTTAACGGTATTCTAAAACTGTTAAACAAACAAATAACTACAACTCTGTAAAAATAAATATTGTTGGTGGAGAAAATATTAAGAGACATAAGGTCAATGAACCCTGTTGCTTATACAATACAAATAACACTAGATCATGGATATAAATATTTTTAAAGTAAATAAATCATAATAATTTATTAGCATAGTATTTGTAGTTTATATATAAAATTTTATTTAAAATAAACATATTAAAATTTTGAATAAAATTTTATTTTATTATTTTAATTAGACATATGATTTTGTGTATAGAATATTTGTTTGGTTTGGTTATCATTTGAGTATATTGAGTTACATATACTTCTCTAAGTTAACTAATGTTTTTTTTTTGTTCTAAACATATTAAAATTTTGATTAATTTTGTTAGTTGCATTAATCTTGGTTTATTTTCTTACGTTTGAACAATATATTTTCGTGAAATTATGCATGATTTGATTTTTTTTTTTTTGAAAAATAAAAAAATAATTGTTATTATGTGAACAATTAAAAGTTACATAAAATGAACATAACAATATTTTTTTGAAAGTTCATGGACATATATAATCTCTTTCAAAAACTCGTTAAAATAATTAGTTAATATTTTATTTTTATCTATTTATACTTGGAGTCATTACATAGTTTATATGTATGAAAATAATTATAATAATATTAGAGATAATAACATATTGTTAGACCTTTAATTAATTTTGATTATAAAAATTTAGATTGGCTCCGCTAGTTACATTTTGGATATAGTATTGAGTTATCTAGTCATCCAAATTGAATCACAATTTTTTGGTTTCATTTATAGTACAACTAGGTGACCGGCCCGCACCCTGTACGGGCATAAGAAAATTCAAAATATGGACTAAATCTTATATGATTTTATAAGTAACGGATTTTATACTATGTCAACAACCGTCTTTGGGAGAATTCATCAGGCGTGGAAAAAAGATTGCACACCAATTTGAGATGGACGAGAGGGAACAAAGTAACTTCAGTATGAAGAGGCAGATATTGTGTGTACCGTGTACGTATAATTGCAACGTCCATATTTTCTTTGTATGTTTACGAAGAAACTTTCATTCAAAATATGGAATAAATATTGCATAGTTTTAGAAAATTCAGATTTTATATTATCATTAATTAGAAATGTATTGTATATCTGTCGTTAAAATCTATGATGGAGAATAAAATATTTTGTTTCCATTAATAATAAAATAAACTTTTGTGTAGACATAGTAAAAGAAAATATATTAAAAAAAAATCAAAAAATTATCCATAAAAATATAAATTATGAAGTACAATTGTCGAAAAATAATGCAAAATAATTTAGAAACCTGCAAAAAATTAAATAAATATTGTAAGTAATTTGTCGGATGAACATTATTTTACAGATTTATAAGTAAGAAAATAAAAGTTAACATGAAATAATATTAAAGTAGACATACTTTCATCGAAATAGTCAGAAAACGGGATGCTCCTGAATACAATCAGTTCCTAACCCATCACTACCCATCTGGAAAATACAAAAAGTAAATAATTGTAACAGACTATATACTTAAAATTTTGTATTTGAAAAGAAAGTAGATTAAAATTACATACCGTGACTATGGAATATTCTGAAAAACTTGTTTGTAGACAACATTCAACGTTTTTGTCTG
>NC_027752.1:15530503-15551348 GCF_000695525.1 Brassica oleracea var. oleracea
AGTTGAACATAAGAATAAATGATAAAACATGTTACCTGGCAACTGCGAAAGCATGTAGTCATTTATTTTATCCACTTCATCATTTGTGGGAGTAAGAATGGCTCGATGTCTATACAAATCCTTATTTGTTGAAGTTTGAAAAGCTTGTCCATAAACCTCTTTTTCCATAGTCTCGATAGGGTCTTCTCCACTATTTTGTATCAGCAAATCAGAAGGGATGTCAATCTCAACTTGACCGTCGTTAGGCAAATTTATTTTTCCATCTCCTATATCCAAAATCCAGTTTGAGAAGGATTCAAGCTCTTTTGCTGCATCATCAGTAAGACCAGCCAGCAATCTCATGTTTTTTGTTAGCTTCAGAACTTTGCAGTGCTCCCAAAGATATGACGAATTCAGAGCCGCCAAAACAGTCTCTGCTCTACCACCTCCAGGTATAACCGGTAAAATCTGTCTGAAATAATATAACAAACTTAATAAGGGGGATCAGTTTGATAATAATGTTACGCCTAGTAAAATTTCGGTTACATTTTAGATTTAAAGGCTTACTTTTGTACATTGCCTTTAGATTTATCGAAATACCAAATTTCGGTTACATTTTAGATTTAAAGGCTTTTTCTAAAATAATCTACATAATTTTCTTTAAAGGCTTACTTTTGTACATTGCCTTTATTTCTTTTATGCAAAACAAGAAATAAGAAAATCTTAATTGTTAGAACTATAATAGTTTTTAGTTTATTAAGGTTATTGGTTTATGTTAATTTTTTCTTTTTATAAAATATATTGATCAAAAATAAAGCTTATCGGTAAAATATATTGATAAAAAATTTAATATCTCTAAAATATTATTTGAGAAGTCAGTTTTCTATGTATCACACTCATGTTAAAATTGTAACTATAATATGCTATGATATTTGCAATTATGTTTTATAGGACAGTTTTTTTTAATATCAAGCTTATTTGGTGGATTTTCCTTTTTTATGAAATAAATTCATATATACAAACTAGGTGTTTTGCTGCACATATGCAGCTGTAAATATTTTAAATTTAAATTATATTTAAAATTAAAATTTAATAAAATTTTATTAATATTTTAGATTTTATTATTTTTGCCAATATTTTAATATAAATTTTTAAAATAATTTCCAGAGGATATATCATTTTAAAATATTTCCTTATATGTATTTGATTTTGAAACGAAAATAAATAAAAAGAAGCTAAAATTAAAATCTAGGTCATAAAAATATCAAAACTAATATATATGATGATTTTGATAATATGTTGAAAAGGAAAATTATTATTTGAAAAATATCAATCTTATTTTTAAATTTTCTTTTTTAAAATCAAAATTTTATATACATTATATCCACGTTTTAAATTTTATAAAACTTTCTCTTTTGTATATATATGATTTGGAAACTAATATGAAAAAGGAAAGCTAAAGTTTTAAAATCTAGCTGACTATATATAAAAAAAAGAGCTAAAATTTAAAAATCTAGCGGACAATATATCAAAAAGGAAAAAAGTTAAAATAATTGTATTAGATATAATAATTTAGTTTAATTTATTGAGGATATTTTGTAATTAGCCACTGTTAATATTAACATGAATGATATATATAGAAAACTTACTTTTCAAATAATATATAAAGATTGCATTGCGATTTGGTTTTGTTCTTAAATTCACCCCATCTTTTATCACCAATCAAAATGCCACCTAGATAATTAATAAAAACTATTAAATTTTATTTAAAAAATTTTAAATAGTTGAAAAAAGAATGATGCCTAACAAAACCCTAAATCCTAAATTCTAAATCATAAATCTAAATCTAACCCCTAAATACTAAACTCAAACCCGATACCCTAAACCCAAATAGTAAACCCTAAACCCAAACCCTATACTATAAACCCAAATCCGAAACCCTAAACCCAAACTGTAAACCCAAATTCTAGACCCTAAACTCAAACCGTAAACTCTAAATCCAAATCCAAATCCTAGACCCTAAACCAAATTGCAAACCTTAAATCCGAATTCAAACTTTTTGAGTTTTCGGTTTAGGGTTTACGGTTTGGCTTTAGGGTCTAGGATTCAGGTTTAGGATATAGGGTTTAGGTTTAGAATTTATGGTTTAGTATTTAGGTTTACGATATAGGGTTTGGGTTTATGATCTAGAGTTTGGGTTTAGGATTTAGGGTTTAGAGTTTGGGTTTAGGGTTTAGAATTTGGGTTTAGGATTTTGGGTCTAGAATTTAAGATTTAAGGTTTTGTTAGTGACATCATTTTTTTTTCAATTATTTTTGATTTTTTTTTAAAAAATTAATATTTTTATTAATAATCTAGGTGGTACTTTGATTGGTTATAAAAAGAGGAATGAATTTAAAGGTTCGACCCAGGGGTGAACCTAAGTTTTGTCCGACGGACATAAATAAAAGTGTAAACACGAAAATACACATATATTCAAGAGGGGTTTGAAGAAGGCTTGTTATTGAAAGTTTGAATGTCTTCCTCTGTCTCATTAAGCTTACGTACAAGAGGATATATATAGGAAGTTGTTACACGAGATATTGATCTCCTATATTTGCGTAACTACATTGACTAAGTACAACAAAATAAGAATATTGGAATATTCATTCTTTTACCCTCCTTCAGTTTGATCGGCAGCGGAACGAACGGTGAAACTGGTTCGAAAGGCGTTGAAAAGTGAGGAAGGCAATTCTTTTGTGAATATGTCTGCGTACTGATATGATGATGGTACGTGTAGCACTTTCACCTGACCAAGTGCGACTTTTTCACGGACAAAATGGAGATCAAGTTCCACATGCTTTGTACGTTGATGCTTAACAGGATTGGATGCCAAGTAAACGGAGCTCACATTATCACAAAAGATGAGTGTTGCTTTTGTGATCGGTAGGTGGAGCTCAAGAAGTAGGTTCCGTAGAAAACACGTCTCAGCTACAGTGTTGGCTACTCCTCGATACTCTGCTTCTGCACTAGACCTGGAGATTGTTTGTTGTCTTTTTGAGGACCATGAGATCAGGTTCTCCCCTAGATACACGCAATAGCCTGATGTAGATTGGTGGGTGTCTGGACAGCCTGCCCAATCAGCATCTGAATAAGCTGTTAAGGCATCAGTAGAAGACCTATATAGCTGGAGACCATGACCTTTAGTTCCCTGTATGTAGCGAACGATCCGTTTTAGTGCAGTCAAGTGTTGTTGGCGTGGATCATGCATGAACAAGCACACTTGTTGGACAGCGTATGTGATATCTGGCCTAGTGATGGTGAGGTATTGAAGAGCCCCTGCTAGACTCCGGTATTGTTTGGGATTGTCAATGCGATCTCCAGTGTCTGCGGATAGTTTGGTGTTGACATCCGCAGGAGTTGAGATTGGTATGCACTCAGTCATTCCCGCGCGAGCTATGATTTCAGTGGGCATAATGTGACTGAGAGAGGAAGAGACCCGCTTTGTTGTAGTCCACCTTGATGCCAAGAAAGAACTTCAATCGTCCCAAGTCTGACATTGGGAACTCTTTCTTGAGACTTGAAGTAATCTTTTCCAAGAGAGACTTGCTGGAACCTGTCAAAATTATATCATCGACGTAAAGCAAGAGGTAAGCAATGTCATTGTTCTGTTTGAAAACGAAAAGTGATGCATCCGATTTGCTTGTGACGAAGCCTAGCTGCTTGACGTACTGACTGAAACGTGCATTCCACGCCCGGGGCGCTTGTTTTAGACCGTAGAGGGCCTTGTTTAGCTTACAGACATGGTGAGGCTTGGTTTTGTCTACAAACCCTGGAGGCTGATGCATGTAAATTGTCTCAGATACGGTCCCGTGTAGGAAAGCGTTCTTGACATCTAGTTGTTTGAGATCCCAACCACGGCTGAGAGCAATATTCAGTACCAACCGAATGGTAGCAGGCTTCACTACTGGGCTGAAGGTCTCATCAAAGTCTATGCCCTCTTCTTGTGTTTTCCCATTAGCCACAAGTCTCGATTTGTGTCGCTTTAGAACTCCATCTGCATCAAACTTGTGCTTGTATAGCGACATTGAGTTAATTATATTTGCACCATAAGGCCTAGGAACCAACCCCCAAGTCTTATTCTTAATTTGAGCATCATACTCCTCAACCATTGATGGTTTCCAGTTAGAATCAATCAAAGCTTTTTGGTAAGTAGTTGGAATTCGAGAAACAGAGGAAGCTATGAGTGTGAATATTTTGCGCGGTTTGACTATGCCCAACTGTCCCCGCGTTGTCATTCTCGCAGGTGGAGGCTCAACTTGAGAAGATTGAGATGGAGCTGCGAGATGTGGTGAGGCTGAAGGAGCAGTGTTTAGGACAGGAAGGCTTTGAGGTTGACCTTGTAATATGGAAGTAAACAAGGGAGATGGGCTGTCGCTGATGTCAAGAAACTGATAGGAGGAAGTGTTTGATGAGGTTTTTTGAGCGGCTGGAAATGTGTTTTCATCAAAGACCACATGACGAGAAATATTGATTCTGTTTGTTTTGAGGCAGAGACATCGGTAACCCTTGTGGTTTGATGGATAGCCAATAAAGAGACAAGGAGTAGAGCGATGAGAGAGTTTATGAAGATTTGAGTAGTTGACATTGGGAAAACAGAGGCATCCAAACACTCTTAGGTGGTCGTATGTTGGGTTTTGACCAAACAGCAGAGAGTGTGGTGTCTTATGACTGATAGCAGAGGAGGGCACAATGTTGGTAACATGAGCCGCAACATGGAGAGCTTCTACCCAATAGGATGGGGCGAGCTGATCTTGAAACAACAAAGATCGAATGGCATTGTTTAGAGTTCTGATCATCCTCTCAGATTTGCCATTTTGCTGAGAGGTGTGAGGGCATGTGAATCGAAAATGAATCCCATTTGAGTTGAAATGATCAAGAAATCTTTTGTTATTGTATTCTCCTCCATTATCACTTTGAAAAGCTTTAATGTGAGCCCCAAATTGAGTTTTTATGAGAGATGAAAAATGGAGGTATTTAGAATAGACATCACTCTTTTGTCTTAGTGGGTAAACCCAAAGATAATGTGAATAATCGTCTAAGAATAAAATATAGTAGCGACAGCCGCTTAAGCTAGGAACAGGGGAGGTCCAGAGGTCTGAATGAACACGCTCGAATGGTTTTGTAGTTTTGCTATCAGATTTGAAAACTGGAAGTTTTATTTGTTTCCCCAATTGACAAACGTTACAAAAAGGCAACTTGTCTTTATTACAAGAGAATGAAGAATTGGAAAGTATGGTCTTGAGAGCATCGCTGCTAACGTGAGCAAGACGCTTGTGCCATAAGGAAGGCGCTTGTGAAACAAAAGCTGAATGAAGAGGTGTTTTATTGATGCTTGGTGGAACAGGATAGAGATCTCCGGAGCTTTCACTGCGGAGTAGAGTTCTCCGAGACAGAAGGTCCTTCACAGAGAAACCAAAAGGATCAAATTCGACAGAGCACCAATTGTCTTTTGTAAAGCGACGCACAGATATGAGATTTTTGACAATTTGAGGGGCAACAAGAACATTTTTTAAAGCCAAAGAGCGAGTTTTGGTGGGAATAATAGAAGTACCAGAAGAACGAATGGGAATTGATGATCCATTACCAACAATCACCGAGTTTCCGGTGTTCAGATTAATAACAAAATGGAGGTTACCTGAGGAGGATGCAAGATGCGAGGAAGCTCCTGAATCCATCTACCAGTTTGGGCTCGGTTCAGCCAATGTCATTGTATTGAAGGCCTCTGTAAAGTAAAGTCCGTCGTTGGCTGAAATCCTTGAGCCGCAAGGTGAGCTTCTTGTTGTGTAGGGAATGGGCGTGGTGTGTAGGCTCGCTGGTTCATTCCTCCTGCAGGGTACTGCATCCACTGGTTCATAGGATTCCAGTTATTGTAAGGTGGCCAGTAAGGAGGAGGCATGCTCCAGTTGTTGGTGTATTGTGGTCGGTGGTTATAGTTGTTGTTGTTGTGGCGTCCACGACCACGTGATCCACGTCGATTTCCTCTATTGTTGTTCTTGTGCTGAGAGCGCTGATGCTGATTGTCCTCTGATGGGGTCGTTGTGACCAGAGCAGTTGAAGAGGAAGGCGTGTCAACGTGTGTTGCAGTCGCCTTGGTTGGGTTCTTCAGCCTCGTTTCCTCAAGTTCAAGCATGTTCCGTGCTTCCTCAAATGACGGGGCTTCTGATGCTTTATCACATTGATAATGTGATCGAATTTTTCGTTGAGACCATTCAACATATACATCACGAGAGTCTTATCGCCTACCGGAACCTCGACGTTCTCCAGGAGATCAGCAATGGACTTAAGACCCTGTGAGTATTCTCGCACCGTCTGATCGCCAATTTACTTGGTGCGGAGATCATTGTCGAGCTGTATAGCTCGTGACTCCTTGTTGTTACGAAACTGATTTTCTCTTCGTAACCAGATGTCTCTGGATGTGCCACCGGTTTTGAAGGAAGATTTGAACAGCGGCGGAGCAAGGGTTCCGTAGATCCAAAGCTTGACAAGTCCATCGCGCTTCTTCCAGGTGGTGTCATCATCGCCGTCTGGAACAGACGTTCCATCGACATGGCCTAACAAATCGAATGTAAGGCAGTGCGTTAAGAAAATCTCTCTCCACGCATCGTAATTGAACACATCAAGATCCAAAACCAAGGGAATATGGTGTTTGATGTTGGTCACACCAAACGCTCTCTCAATTGTTGCCATGGAGGCGTATTGTAGAAAAGACAAACGGAAGTGGCGAAGAAAAGAAAGGAAAAATAAAATAAAATAGGGAAGATGGCATAGAGAAGGTTCAAGAGAAAACCCTCTCTGATGCCATGAAAGTTTGAATGTCTTCCTCTGTCCCATTAAGCTTACATACAAGAGGATATATACAGGAAGTTGTTACACGAGATATTGATCTCTTATATTTACGTAACTATATTGACTAAGTACAACAGAATAAGAATATTGGAATATTCATTCTTTTAGTTATCAGTGCTTATAAACTTTGAACTTGGAACTTTGTTCATCCGTTCTTGGAAGCTACCGTCTGAATCGCGTTGCATTCTTCTAGTAAATTTAGCAAGTTGTGTTCAGGGGCACTAAGTGATGGCAAGATGGAACGATTAGGCAGGCGATGAGGTTTTGGTGCTGAACCATCAGATTCAGTAGAATTCTCATCTTTCATAATCTGCAAATCACCTCTTCTCCTCATAGACGCAGAGACTCTCTCCTTCCAGATTCTTCCATCCTGTTGTGCATCAAATCCCAAATATCAAAAGGATCACTACAAAGATTACAAATTTCAAAACTTCAGAGCTTTTGTATAAGCAGCTATACTTAAGATTAACAAAGAACCATTGGGGTTACATTAAGAATGGATGGTTCGGGCAAGGGACATTGAATCGGTTGATCATTGTCCAAAGGCTCGACCGGATGGATGTTCCACTGGTTTAAATTCTGTTGCTACTTCAATACCATGAGTAGCTGCTGTGGTAGTTGATGCAGTAACATCAGAACTTGGAGCCAATACTTCCTTATCATCCTGATTCAAAGAGACAGACGATTTTTCTATAATAACTTTATTAAATTATTAAATGTAATTCGGTTCAGAAAAGCCAAAATTTTGAAGCATGGCCATTATATTAGTAAGGAAGTAACACAAAAGACCCATCCTTTGGTCGAATCTGCATTTGAAACGAAACGAAACGAATTCAAGCCATATCATGAATAATGGAGAATCTAATCTAGTGTTTTGAACCAAGCAAAGATCTAAACATGCTCTATAGATTTGAACGTCGAGAGCAGAAGAATTGAACCAACAAAAAAAAAGAAAAGAAAAAAGGTTGAATCTTCCTGAAACCCAAAAGCTCAGAGAGGAAAAAGAAAGCTTACGATTCCTGCTTCTACCAACAGAAAAAATACCAACCTTTGTTTGATTGAATCTGAAATCTTCTAAAGATCTCTAAAGACGAAATCTCCCTTCGATCTTGACTTTGGATTTTCCCGAGAAAAAGAGACAATTAAGAAGAAGTTGTATGTCCCAAGAGTTTATGTTTAAGAACGTTAAAGAAGACGAAAGGTGTTGCTTTATAAGCTTTGCTTTGCTTAAGCAGGTAGGTTCTTGTTACTTGTTGTCCCTCAACTCTGTTCCGTTAACTGTTCTTTTCTTTTTTTTTGTCCCTCAGCTTTTCTTGGATTTGGTAAATCTAATTTTCGCCAGTGATGTATGTATTTTATTGTATCTCACTAAACGCATTCAAGAAAACACTAGTGGGGAAATTTAAAAGAAATGTTGTTGAGTAAAGATAATTTTGTTAAAATAAGGAGAAGAACTAAATATCGAGAGCGTGAGAGGGACGCCTCCACTTCCGATCCAGTCCACGCCTCCACTTCCGGCTTCTGCGAAACGCAACAGACAACTCCACAAACAGATTTTCTACCAATCCGCGAGGGGCGCAGGAAGACGGCGTTGGATTTACGGCGAACGCCGGAGCTCAAAGCGAGACGGAGCTGGAGGGAGGTTGGAGTCCACGTGGCGGTCGCAGAAGCCATGGTTGGTGGTAAAGAGAGGATAAGAAAAATCACGAGAGAATCGGTAAGAAGTTCTCTTTAACCCGTAACACGGAAGCGGTGCTCAGAAGATGGATGGACCGCCTTGTCTAAGCTCTGGTGGTCTCTACCGCTGGAGGGAAGACGCGGTCGCAAGAGGAGTGGGTGTGGTGGGCCTGTCGTATGGTCAGTGGTGATCCGGTTCTTGGGAGACAGAGGCTTGCACAGATCTGTCGACGCCGGTTTTATCTCCGAGGGGTGGAGGCTTCGTCAGCTCCGCCGTCGTCGGTCAAGTTTCCGGGATGTGAAGGTATGTTCTTCCTTACGTCGCCGGCTGTGGTGGTCCGTTACTTTGGACTTTGGTTCCTTTATGTGTGTGAGCTGTTTGGCTCGCGGTTAAGTGGGTATAATTGGATCTTGGATCTCAATCGGATGAGGAATCGTTGACATCGGTATACTCTCTCCGAGTAGAAGAAGGAAAAGCTTCGATGATAGCTGTGCTTCTAGTCGGGAGCTCTGCATGTTTTGAGTTCCGGCGAAGCTAAGGGCAAAAGTGTGGTGTTTCTCCGCCGCCTGTCCAAAGTGTTTGGTGGTGCAAAGTCGGAGATGATCTCACGTGGTCGATGAACTCTCCGGCGTGAAGACTTGGCTGCGGAGAACAACTACGGAGGTGTGGAGGCTCTGCAGGTTAGGAGCTCCGCCGAAAAATGGTGTCGGTGGCCGTCTCGATTCGGTGCGACTAGGGCGATATGTCCGCGTTTGTGTATTGGGCCGGTTGGGCCGTACTTTCCCTTTTGGCTTCGGCCTGTTCGTTGTAATTGGCCGGTTTGTATTATGGGCTTTTGTTTCAGTACGCTTGCACTTGGGCTTCGGCCATGGGCTTGACCCATTTCCTTTTTAATAAAATTATCGACGGAAAAAAAAAGAGGTAATTTTGTTATTCATGTCACTGTTCTATTCAAGCCTGTTTGAAATCATATTTCATACATACATTGAATATCTAGGTAGTTGCAGAGCCGATCAGATCGAATCGAATCGTATAATTGATTATTTGGATGAAGTGAGTCCAATTAAGATTAACTTTGAAACTTGGATATTCGATTTATGCTCACCTATATTCAAATTGATCTAAAAGAGTTATAACTCGATTAAACCTAATCCCACAAATGCTTATCCCCTATATATATATATATATATATATATATATATATTAATTGAGTATCCTTTTAAAAGTTGCAACCTTAAGTTTGTACTAATTAAAAAGAGAACCTGTTTAAGCGTCACTTAATTAGGAAGTCAATTTAGCTTAATTGGCAGCTTAAGAATCAATTGAAAAAAATGTTGGTCTAAATCCAATTACTAGGAAACATTATATTAACCCAAAATATAAGAAGCGTGTATTTTTTCCTTAAAAAAAAACTACAGAATTACCTAATATGATTAACATATAGCAATTAATGACTATGAATAATAAAGATTTGATAACAATTTTTGCATCATTCTTCATTTTTGTTAATTTTATATTATTAAAAAAATTAAACAATCACATTAACCATATAATAAAAAAATAGATTTTTTCTTATATGTTATATTTTGAATTTTTTAAAATGTCTTTAAATTACAAAAAAAGAGGAAACCTTATATGTTATATTTTAAAAAATTTAAAACGACTTTAAATTACAAAAAATGAGGAAACCTTATATGTTATATTTTTCTTATATGTTAGATTTTTTTCTTATATGTTATATTTTGAACTTTTTAAAACGACTTTAAATTACAAAAATGTAAGTTTTACTTAACCATACAACTAAAGGCATTAAAATGACATGTATCAATTCGATGGTTGATCTGAAACTTTTCAAAACCATATGGAAGATAAATGTCAAAATAATACAGCCGTAAAAACAGTACTGTTCATTTTTTCAAGAATGTGTTCGATGGAAAAAAATAAAGTTTTTGTGTCATAATTTGTTAAATGTCCAATCCGATCAACCCATGCTATATTAATTATAGTTTAGTTCCACAATTTTTAATAAAAATTGATCCGGTCCATCGGAAAGAAATTATATAATAACAACAAAAAACATTGTATATGTATAAATAAAATGATCAAATATATTAAAAAAAACTATCCATAATATATACAAATAAACTCAGCAGGTCTTATCCTAGTTATTATATTATTAAATCAGATTGAATTGGATCATGGATTTACTAATGGCCTAAGAAGTTTCCATTTGTTGAGGAACTAGGTCATATTTAGGTATATTTTTAACAGAATAAGAGTTTAGTGAGAAAAGGATAGAAAAACAAGAGTATAAACCCTTTTTGGGTAATAAGTAAAACATTCAGACAAAATTTGCAATTTTAGAAAAATAAGTTTTCGATGTATAAATTCATGAAAACCTAAATTGAACAACGACTCTCGTTCGGCCGTTTCAGCTCTCTCAATCGCAAACAAAAGAAAGAAAAAAATGGCTGGAAAAAAGCAAGAGCTTCCCGTTTCGGGTGAACCCTTAGCCGCCGTCGAGAGTCCAATGACAGACACGATAGAGAAGAAGAAGAAGAAGAAGAAGAGCAAGAAGAACAAACACGCAGAGGTGGAAGTTCCTCAAGAGGTAGTCGATAAGGGCGAGGAGTTGAGTAGTAAAGAGAAGAAGAAGAAGCGTAAGAGAGAGGAGAAAGAGATGGAGATGGAGAAGGAGAAGAAGAAGAAGGAGGAAGAGAGTGAAGTCCCCGAAAAGAAGCTGGAACCTGAGGCTTCTAACGGAGGAGGAGGAGAAAGTGAGCAGAAGGTTGTTGTCACCGGGAAAGGTGTGGAGGAAGCAAAGTACGCAGCTTTAACATCATTTGCTGAGTCGGAGTTGCCTGCGAATGTTCTTGATTGCTGCAAGACTTTCCAGAAACCTTCTCCGATTCAGTCGCATTCGTGGCCGTTTCTGTTGGATGGTCGCGATCTTATCGGGATTGCGAAGACCGGTTCAGGTCAGTAATGTCTTTGTCTTGGTTAGTAATGGATTTTGAAGATTGTAACTTTGTGATTTTGGGTGTGTTTTTAGGTAAGACATTGGCGTTTGGGATCCCTGCGATTATGCACATGTTGAAGAAGAACAAGAGTGGTAAAGGAACAAGGAACCCGACTTGTCTTGTTCTTTCTCCGACAAGAGAGTTAGCTGTTCAGGTTAGAGATATAAACCAGTTTAATATTTCATGTTCTAGTTAATAAAGGTTAACCTAGTCTTAGTTTGTGGTGATATGGTTTTTGGCAGATATCTGATGTTTTGAGTGAAGCTGGAGAACCGTGTGGTTTGAAATCGATTTGTGTATATGGTGGAAGCTCTAAAAGGCCTCAAATTAACGCTATTCGTTCTGGAGTTGTAAGACTTGTTGTTATCTCCTTTTTATGAAGAAACACACTGTCTTGTGTTTGCTGATTATGACTTGTCTTTTTTTTAGGATATTGTCATTGGCACACCAGGTCGTTTGAGAGACCTGATTGAGTCTAATGAGCTCCGTCTCTCAGATGTTTCCTTTGTGGTAAGCAACATAACAACATCTTTTTGTTATTTGACTTAGGATCATCATATAAGTTGCATCGTTATTGCATGTATTAGACAGTAACAGAAACTCGTGTGTTGCAGGTATTGGATGAAGCAGATCGAATGCTTGATATGGGTTTCGAGGAACCAGTCCGGTTTATTCTGAGCAAAACGAACAAAGGTAAAGTGGTAGAATCCCATTTTTACCTAGCAATCTCATCATATCATGTCCAATGAAAGTTTGTTCTTCTGTCTTGTAGTTCGTCAGATGGTTATGTTCAGTGCAACTTGGCCTATAGATGTTCACAAACTGGCTCAGGAATTCATGGATCCAAACCCGGTCAAGGTTTGTTTTCCTCTTCAGTTTTTTATCTTTTCTTTGACCTACAAAGTTGTTTCATTTTCTCAATGATCAAATCAAATTTGTTTCAGATAGTCATAGGTTCTGAAGACTTGGCTGCCAACCACGACGTTATGCAAATCGTTGAGGTATGTATATGATAAATCCCTAGAGCAAGTTATGTTTTCTCCTCCTCCTCCTTCAGTCGCATTCATTCCTAACAACATGTCTTATTGAATTGGCTACGAATGCAGGTCCTGGACGATCGTGCTCGTGATCAGCGCCTTATTGCTTTACTAGAAAAATACCATAAATCACAAAAGTATATATTCTACTCAATTATCCAAACTCCTTACCAGATCTTTGTCACCCATACTAACACCAAGTTTTTTGTGTGTTTACAGGAACAGGGTTTTGGTATTTGCCTTGTACAAGGTGGAAGCTGACCGTCTCGAGCGTTTCCTTCAGCAAAGGTTTGATATTTTTTTGTTCCTAAATCACCTCAACAGAAAAAAAAAAAAAAAAAACAAACATCTTTGAATAATTTTGCTCCAGAAGCTGCATTGATTCTAATCTTTACATAACTATATAGAGGCTGGAAAGCTGTATCCATACACGGAAACAAAGCACAGAGCGAACGTACCAGGTCTTTGGCATTGTTCAAAGAAGGATCCTGTCCCTTGCTGGTACGCAACTCCATGGGTTATATAATAGTGTAATAATAACACCTTGGCTGGTTTTGAAAACAGAGCATTGATACTGTTTTATTAAATTTGTAGGTGGCTACTGATGTAGCAGCAAGAGGGCTCGATATCCCTGACGTGGAAGTTGTGATAAACTACAGTTTCCCTTTAACGACAGAGGATTATGTTCACAGAATCGGGAGGACGGGAAGAGCGGGTAAGAAGGGTGTTGCACATACCTTCTTCACACAACAGAACAAGGTAAGTTAAGTTTGTTTACCTCAGATAATCTTAAGCAGAGTTTTCTGAGATAATTAAAATATTCTTGTTGTCTTCTTGAAGGGTCTTGCTGGAGAGCTTGTGAATGTTCTCAGGGAAGCTGGACAAGTAGTGCCTACTGATCTTACCAAGTTTGGCACTCATGTAAAGAAAAAGGTTTGATTCTTGAGTCTCCCTCCACACACACACATTGTTTCTTCTTCTTCATCACCTAGATATGTAGTGGTTGATGTGTGTTGTCTTATTAAAAATTGCAGGAGTCAAAACTGTATGGAGCTCATTTTAAAGAAATAGCAGTTGATGCTCCAAAGGCTACGAAGATCACATTCGCTGATTCTGACGACGAAGACTAGTTTTTCTTATTCGATTAGTTTTATTATTGTTATAGATGGATATGAAAAACTTCCGTTTGATTTTCGTCTCGTGTGTCGGCTCGGCCTGAATAACATATACATTTTGTTTCAGCATTTTTAGTTATATTTGTATGCGTTTATTAAGATGGTATTCTTTTCCTAAAATACATTTACTGAATCACACATCTACACTACTTTCTTTGTTACCTTTATCCTTCTCAAAGGTATATAGTTATTATATGAGTATCATGGAAGAAGACTTGTAGTTTGGAGTCAAGCTATTCTCTCGGTAGCCGCCGGTTAACCTGAACCCAAAGCCAATGTTGCCAATGTTGAGAATCATCAGAGATTCTGTTCGTTTGCAAATTACGTGTTAATGTGACTAGTCGCAAATTTGTAGATTGTTGTTCGTTTTACTGTTGCAGCGCGATTTTAGGTCTCTGAGAAACTATCTATCACTCGAGTTCAAAACTTTGTACTTGGTTGTAGTCAGCTTTTATGTGGGACTTCAGACGATCATCGCTTTCTATTCTATCTGAGTGATCCTCATCAGTCTCGGTTTAACATGTCTAACACCAAGCATAATCCCTTCCCCTAAATAAATGGTCGAGAGCTTTAGCAAACTCAATCTCTGGCATTTCAATAGAAAAAATATAACTGGACCGGCAGAACTTTTTACTGTCACTAGAGTGGTATCGAACCTTTAAACACTTCTTGCAAACTCCAAGATCGTTTTTTATTCTTAATTTGTTATTTCCCTTTTATATTATTGTGTTATACAAAATTCTAAAATAATTTTAAATTCAAGAAATCAAAAATGTAGTTTTGCGAAAAATGGAATTCTATTGTTTTTAATTACCTTTTGTTAATTCCCCATTTTATTGTCAATTTTGTTTGTTAGAGATAAACCTGAACATACTTTTTTAAAATTTGTTAATTTCCTATATATTAATTATTTTAAAAGAATGAGATTTTTTTATGGGTAATTCTCTCAAACAGCCTTCAATAAAACCTCTTTTGGTCATTTTCCTCAATGTAAATCTATTTTTGTAAAAAAAAACTAAAATTGTTATCTAAGGGAATTTTTCTTTTTTATTGTAAGAAAAAATTCTTTACAGACATATATATATATGATTTGATCTTGGATAAATATCATGGCGAACAAATAATATAAAATTATTTGAGATAACTGTACTAAGATTTCTTAAAGATTTTAAAACATCTAATTATCAGATTTACAGATTTTCCTAGAGAAAAAAATGGAAAACTTTTAAAAACAGAGAAAGGAAAATAGTGGGAGGCTTGGTTCCCAAGTAAGTTAAAAAGGAAGAGTTTCGAAACATAACAGTACCCAATTAGGAGTCTGAGCTCTTTAGCCTTTACTCTCTCTTTATAAAATCAGATGAGATTAATCTCTAATAATTCTCATCCTCTCCACTTTCGTTTGCTTTGAGACCCTAAACTATGTCGAAAAAGAGAGATAAAAACACAGAGAGTACGTATTACGATGATCATCTTGCGGCTGCGGAGAAAGAGATAAGCTCGAGAAATTTCTGTACCTTGGTTGATGCCGCCGTCCTGTTATATGAAGAAGAAGCAGAAGCAGACCGTATATTAAAATCGGGGACTCTGTCTGAAAAAGAAGAAGACATCGAGTATGGATTTTTCAATGCCTTCCCAAGGAAAAGAAGGAGCCCGTCGAAGAAATTTCTCCGGTCACCAAGCCATGAAACCCTTAATGAGGCTTCTACTTCTTCATCACTTTTCGACCTTAACAAGACCCCAGATGATTCTGAGACAGATGCCCCAGCGAACCCTCTTCAATGTTTTTATGTATCTTCTCCTCAATCGTCTCTCACTCCTCATCCTCCTTCTTCAACTCTAACAGAGAAGACAAACCGCAAGAGACGTGCCCTGCAAGAAAAGCGTATTAGTGGTGGTAAATCCAAGAAAGTTAGGGTTCCTCCTTTTTCATGGAAAGGTAGAGCTAGTCCGGAGTGGCTGGTAAGTTTACTGGAAGCAATGGCAGCAACGAGAGGAGAACTTGTAACCGAAGGCCCGTGGCTCATCTTTGAGAAGAAGCTGACCAGTACAGATGTCGACCCAGCACAGAGCCGTCTCTTATTGCCTTTCAACAGCCTAATCCGTAACGACTTCTTGACTCCCGTGGAGTTGAGAATCGTAGCAGAGCATCAAGATGAAAAGAACGGAGTTGGGGCGATGCTAGTGGATCAACACAAGAAAAAGTGGGGTTTGATTTTGATGAGGAGGGAGATGATGAAAGGAGCAGGGAATGGAACCTTGAACTATGCTTTGATCTGTGGGTGGAACGATGTCGTTCAGGGTAATGGTTTGAAAGAAGATGACGACGTCAGTGTTTGGTATTTCAGGTGGCGCGAACGTCTCTGCTTTGCCCTTGTTCTTCCTCCTCCTCCTGACATGGCACAGAGTAGCTCATCTCTTGATCTCTCTGTCTGAAAAGTTTATCATGTCTGTTGTTGGTTGATCTATTCTCACTGTGTTCTTATGTCAGGGGATTGTTGAGGTTTTTCTTCGATTTGTTCCTAGGAGTCTGATCTGTTGTTTTAAGATCTTTGCTATTGTATGAAGTTAACAATTTAATATGAATCTGGTGTCTTATTTTCTTTGCTTTACTTACTGCATTGATTAATTAATTAATTTCTCGAAGGATAAACCTGTATGGTGGAATTGATCTGATCTCTCTAGTTTCAAAGAAAACCCATCGAACAAGAAAGTGGCATAGTTAAACTCACCTAGTCCCGAATCATATGCATCTTGGGGAGGCATCTGCAGAATCTTTGGGACCATTTAGTGTCTCCTAACGTCCGTCAAACAACACCTTAACTATGGTAAACGACATTTTAACCATGATGAAAGATGACTTTTTCGTATCTTTTCATTATGTTGAGCTGATTACCCCTTTTAAAATAACCATTTGTTACCTTCTGTAGAACTTTACAAGGTTCAATCAGTAAGATATGGTAACTGGTGTACTGCTTGAATGATTATCGATCAAATAGAAACTCCATAATTAATAATCGTATAAATTAATAAACAATATAAATTAATAAATTCTATCATTACTGAATTAAACTAGTATTAAATATAGCACAATTCGATAAACAACAAGATAATAAATTTTGAAAATCCTTATATAAAAATATATGGTCTTAATATAAACATAAATTAATAGCTAATATATATAACTTTTATATAAATATTAATAAAACATTATACAATTTATTTTTTTTATTTATAATTAAGTATATCCTTAACTTTTTCAGCACTTAAAAATATTTTGATGTTATTTTGTCGTTTACACCTAAAAATGCATCTACATTTTTTTTGAAACACTTTTTTTTTGAAACACTATGCATCTACATTTTATAGTACATATTTTCTACATATCAAATAATCAAATGAGAACACTATAAATTTATATTTGTAAATTGAAGTCAATTATATACCGTAAAAATCAGTTACTTTTCCTATTTTAAAATAAAAATATATTTCTAAATTTATAAATCATAAAAAAATTCTATAGATTCATAAAATCCCAACTTTAATAATTTATGGATTACTGTATAAACAAAACGAGAAAACAATGCATTCTAGAGAGAATGCGCTAGGGCTGGGCAAAAAATCTGAATCCAAAGAACAGAAAAAGAAGTACTGAACCCGAAACGAACTGGTTAAATATTCAAATGAGTTTAAAAATTTGGTATCTAGAGAACCAGAACCAAATCTGATAAGAACCAAATTATTTCGGGTGTCCGAATAGATTGGAATCATATTTTATGATTAAATATATTAATTATTTTTATAATATCCAAAAAATATCCAAAATATATAAGATATTTGGATGATGTCCAAAATAATTGAAAATATATACTAATAGTCAAAAGTAAATATCTAAATCGCTACACGATATTCAAAACACCAAAATATTTAAAATATGTAATGATTCTTTATCCAAAGATTCAACCTAACCAATTATTATGTGAAGTTTAGGTGTTTTGGCATATATTATTCAAATTTATATGTTATATATTATTTTTATTTTTAGATTGTGAAAAATTTAAAGTATATATGAATTTTAACCTTTTAAAATAATTTAAATGGGTTATCCGAACCCGAACCGAAATTTTTAAATACCCGAATGAAGTTAAAATCTTTAAATCAAAAACGCCAAAATTAAAATAGACCCGAATGAAACGCGAATGGGTATCCAAGTAGCCATCCCTAACACTGCAACAAAAAATAAACTATTTAACTTCTTTCTTTTTCAAGAATGGACTTCGTTTTATTGACTATCATATTGGGGAGGTATCTACAAAAACTTTTGGACCATTGAGTGTCTCCTAATGTCGGCTAAATATGTAACGGACCGACTGTGCACAGCTAATGGGCCACCCACGCCGGCTCATTCAGCCCGTGGGTCCCATCCCATCCGACGGACAGTGCATTAATTATTTTTTTGAAGGTTCAAAATCATTGTTTACTGACCTTGCAATCATCACGTGACCTTTCCCCATGCTTTGGACTCACTCACACGGTATCGCGAAGCACTTTCCGATAGGTCACCCATCCTTCCACTACTCCAGCTCAAGCACGTTTAACCGTGGAATTCTAAACAAATGCGTGACGGAAAATGTAAGCGCACTTTGGTGACATAGGTAGCCAAATCAATTCTGTTAAGTCTTTCCACGTACCACAAACCTGTTAAGTCTTTCCATATACCACAAACCGGAATGTTAAAATTTACCCCTGTTAAAGAACGCAACACCCTCGTTTCTCTGCTTCTTTCTAATTCAGTTTTTGGTTCTTGGTTAATTTTCTTAGGCTAGTCAATCCACTATAAATGTAGGTTGTATGAAATGTGTATTAAGCGTGGTCAAGCGGTAAGGTAGACCTGGAAAGGTGCTAATCACCCCAGGTTCGAAACTTACTATCTCAGATTTATATGCTTGTGTGGCCAAGAACATGAGTATTTAATTCTCATTTTAGCAAGCAAATCTGTCCAGTACCGGTGAACATGCCTCCAAAAGATTAGTTGATTGGGGTCTGATCTGTCGTATACCCCGGTCATAAAAAAAAGTGTATTTGTTGTCATGCTACTTTTCTAATACTTTCGCTCTAAATATGGGCATGGGACTCGTACTTTTAGAAAGTCTTATTAGTTTATATATTTCAATTGATTTAAAAATCTATATAGTATTTACAAATCCAAATAAAAAATACAAATTTTTACAATCTGATATATTAATTTTAATTAGCATTTACAAAATATGGAGAGTTTTCTCGGATTTGAGTTTTTGTATTTTTAACAAATAGATCTTTACAAATTTATTCAAATCCGTTATGAATCAAATTCATCAGTAAATATGTTTGATTGAATAAAACTTGATTTGAATTAGAATTTATAAATCATTAAACAATCTATACCATTATTTGCGAAATAATTTTTTTTATTTGAACTCACACGTTAAAAGTTAGACCGGTTAATGTTGTTGTTACCCTTAATAAATTTTTATATATAACTTATTATATAATTAAAAACGAAATTTATATCAATAATATTAAATTTTATGTTATATTAGACAATTGAGTATGAACTAATATAATAAAATTGTCAAAAATAAAAAAAATTATTTAAAAAGGATAATTTTTATACATACTGTGTTATTATCCAGAAATAATATTTTAATTATAAATTAAAAAATTAAGGTATAAAATAATTTGTAGTTAAATATTAACCAGACAAAAACTATTTGTATAAAGAAATTTTATAAAATATTTTTAATATTTGAGTATTTTAAAATTTCAATAGAATAATATATATATATATATATATATACTGATGAAAAATTTATCATGTATAAATAATTTAATTTTTGATTTAAAATTTTCGACAACCTAAATGATAACTTACCAAATCGATTTTTGAGTTAATAAGACATGAACTAATAAGTATTCGTAAAAAGATAATGTCTGTATGTGAGGGCAAAACACCTAGTTAACATATGATTTTAATGTAAGTTTTAAAATCTTTGAATCAATAACACTAAATTTAGTTTACGTTCCTGAATCCATTATAACACAGCAACAAATAACACCCAACTATAAAATTACTTTTTTTCTTACAACATGTTATTCTATTTTTTACATCATGTGTTGAGGAAAAACACAAAAAAATGTGCGTGTGGGCCCGGGCTATGCTGGTCGGTGAGAGATAATGATCGTTGCGCACGTAGCTCATCGGACGGTCATCCTTCAATGCAGACAAATGATCAGCTGATCAGCTCTCAGATTCCTGCTCTTATAAAATCATCACAGATGTAAAGTTCAAAGATCAAGAAAAGAAAAAGGAATAAAACAGAGAAGATACAAAATATGGATGCGGTCTCCGCCGTTAACCAAACCCTCCCAATCTCCGACGATGAAGCGGTAAAGTTCACCACATACTCCACCGCAGTACACAAAGTCATCGTAATGGTCAACGCTGGACTTATAGGACTACTCCAACTAATAAACCAACAGTCCTCTGTTTTGGAAACACATAAAGCAGCATTCTTGAGTTTTTGTGTATTCGCTTTGTTCTACGCGATTCTTCGCGTCCGTGAAGCCATAGACGTGCACTACAAGAAAACAACAAGAATACTGAGGGAAAAAATCGTCGGAATTTCGTCGGAATAACGTTATTCCGACGACATACCGACGAAACAAGTCCTCGGAAATAATTCCTCGGAATTTCTTTTTTCCTCGGAAATCCCTCGGAATTTTCCGACGGAATTCTGAGGAAACATATTTCCGAGGAAATTCCGAGGATCACTTGTTTGTCGGAAAACTCCTCGGAATATACCGAGGGAGAACTTCGTCGGGATATCTCCTCGGAGTACTCGATCGATCGATGCGTTTTTGGACGTATATTCATCGATCGATCCGTTTATAAAAAGAAGTTCGGAATATACCGAGGAAAAACTTCCTCGGAAGTCCCTCGGTATATTCCGAGGAACATGTCCCTCGGTATATTCCGAGGAAAGGTGTCCCTCGGTATATTCCGAGGAATATGTCCCTCGGTATATTCCGAAA
>NC_027752.1:15551439-15552796 GCF_000695525.1 Brassica oleracea var. oleracea
GATCTGATCATCATGAGACCTGTAAATTAAAAAAATATATTTAATAAATACAGAAATATATAAATTAATTTTTTTTTTTTTAAAAAGTCCCAAATAATTTAATCACAAAAAAAAATTTATAGATATTAAAAATAATTAATAAATATATAAAAATAGTTCTAATAAACAAAAAATAGTTTTAATAAATAAAAAATAGTTTAATAATTACAAAAACGAGTTTTAATAATATATATATATTAAAAATATGTTTAAATCCCAAATAATAGATTTTAATTAGAAAAAAAGTCTTATAGATATTAAAAAATGTTTTGAAAAATCCAAAAAATCGAATTTATATACAAAAAAGATTTTGTAAAATCCAAAAAATCGAATTTATATAGAAAAATCGTTTTGTAAAATACAAAAATCGATTTTATATACAAAAATCAATTTTATAAATACAAAAAAAAATAAAAAAATTATAAAAAAATTATAAATCAATTCAACAAAACAAATTATTCAACCAAATCACAATTCTAAACCTATTATACAACCAAATCACAATCCTAACCAATCACCCTAACAAAAATCTATCAAACCTACACAAAAACCTAACAAATAGAACCTAAGAGAGTGGGATAGGGTCCTTACATGATTTGTGCAAGAGAAGGGGGAGATCGCCGAAGATATCGTCGGATTTGAGGGGGAAATCGCCGGAGAGAAGAGAGGAGTCGCGCAGAGGAAGAAGAGAGAAATGGGGAAGAAGAAGTGGCTCAAAGGTTATAAAACCTAGGGTCCGACGGATATTATCCGTCGGAATTCCGTCGAAATTATAATTTCAATTTTCGCGAAATATTTGCCCGGTAAAATGAAAATATTCCGAGGAAATTCCGACGGATAGTAAAATATCCCGGTAAAATGAAAATATTCCGAGAAAATACCGAGGAACTAGTGTTTGGGGTTTCAAAACATCATACGGTTATACAATCGGAAAAGTGTTAATTATACGGTTAGGAACAAATTTTTGACTTCATAATGAACGTAAGACACTTAATAAGGGTTATATATGTGTTATTCAAACCGCAAAACGTTGTATTCGGTTTAAAAACCCTATTTCCTCGGAATTTCCTCGGACTAATCCGAGGGAATTCCGAGGAAACCCTATTCTTCCTCGGAATTCCGAGGAATATTCCGAGGAAATTCCGAGGAACTAGTGTTTGGGGTTTCAATACGTCAATTTTTGTTTCTAAACGGATCGATCGATGTATATATATACAAAAACGCATCGATCGATCACCAAGATGGACGAAAGCTGTAACAATGTGATCGACCGATTAGATTATACCATCGATCGATCGAACAAAATCTCAAACGTTCC
>NC_027752.1:15552896-15575190 GCF_000695525.1 Brassica oleracea var. oleracea
TTCACCTTTTAATTAAAGCCCAAAGGCATTTAATTGTTCCAACAGATAACTCATTAGACAAACCCATTTAGATGAACAGACCACAAACTTATAACAAAGAAACTCCTAAAGTTTATCATTTTCACATGTTCAGCGGATTGAGAAAAAAAAATAAACAATCAAAACTCTATACGCAATTACTACAAGCATCATCTCGTTCGCCAATTACACATTTATCAGCAAAACAATTCAGAGTCTCAAAACATGAATGATTGAGAAAATGATTCAACTACGAGAGAGTGAGCTTGAATGCTCATCAACCCATCAATCAAAAACTCATCATTCATTTGCATAAAAACAGGAACCAATATATCACAAAATCACGATCACATCACGAAATCAAAAATCAAAAACACTTACCATTCAGAACAATCCTCGCATTGCACCATCAAGTCATCTCACACTTGCAGAATCTGCAACATACCATCAATGCTTTAGAACAGAGACCATCACTATCAGTATCAAACAGACACAAATTACCTCAAATAGAGGGAACTCAAGATGGGTTTGCGTCTGGAGAAGAGAGAGAGATGCGTTGGAGATCGAGAGAGAGAGAGAGCTTCAGATGGGTTTGTGTCGGAGAGCTCGTAATGAAAATCGTGAGAGATGGAGAGAGAGCTTGAGATGGAGTGAGGGCTCGAGATGGAGTGAGGGCTCGAGATCGAGAGAGATGGAGAGAGCTCAAGTACAATGCTTGACGCAGCTTCGATGGGAGGAGGAGAGAGCGGCTGCGTCTATTAGGGTTGGGTATTTTATGTAAATAATGAATTGTGTTAAGGGCTAAAATGTAAATAAGTAAATAGACGCAGAATATTAGTCGAAATCGCTGATTTTATCCGCGTCCAAATTTTGTTAACGCAAGACTCAGCGTCTAGACGCAGACGCAGACGCAGACGCGGATGACTGCGGCAATCAAACGAACAAGATTATTGCCGCAGACGCAGACGCAGATGGCTGCGGCAACCAAACGAACAACACTGTTATAGTTACGAGGAAGAGATTTACCCGATTGCTTCCCACAATGTTATCAAATATGGGACATGACTTTTCAACAGAGAGATTCTCTTTAATATGTGTCCATGCTTCTTTATGTTTCAAATACGTGGACATATGCTAATTCAAAGTTAAGCATTAGACTTTCTAAGTAGTTGTGTAATTCTTTTAGGGCTGATTCAATTGTACTTACTATAGTTTGTCTTACTAATTACTCATGAGGCTAAAAGTAAACAATTGCATATCTTAAAACTTACTGAACGTATGTAGACAATATAAAAAAACATAACACATAAAATCTAGCTTGAAACTTTAATTTTTTTTGGGTTAAGGAAAGCTGAAATGTTTTTTCAAACCATGGTTTATGTCACTCTAGACCCGACCACATTAAATCTCACTCTAGCCTAGACTAAAACTATCTCAATACTCTCTCCACTTGCAACAGATCTTGTAGTAAATTTTCAAAATTTGATGACCTATCTTGAATTAAATTTATTTAATTGCAATGGCCTACCAGAGCAGGATTGATAAACTATCGTGTAGTAAATTGCTTCTTGAATATGTCTTATTGGTTAGGAAGTTCAATTTTAAGGTCATTATCGATTCATTAGATTATTCTTTGTTAGCAAGTTCATGTGTTCATAACAGCTAATTTTTTTCACAGAAATGTGTTCAATTTCAAGTAGTTTTTAACGACTTTGTAATAATGTTTTCTATGTATCCAAGGGAATTATTGTTATAATCAGCGTAAGAGTCCATCGGGAAAACTTTGAAATAATACACAATAGAGTATATGTCACCAAAGTAATAGTCAATCAAAGTAAGTCCAATGGCATGCCTTTGAAATTATTTTAGATAAAAAAGGATAGATTTAAATGATACATGAAGTAGGCTGTTAAACTGACACCTATACAAAATGACATTCATGTAAATAAATTATCAATTGAAATTATTCTTTTATTTTGCCTCTCCTTTGATAATAAAGGATATGCCATATGCATCCATCCATCTACCACCTTAGAATACTAAGTATCTACCATCCCTTCCATGTTTTGAAAAATATCAAATAAAATCGTCTAAACTTTAATTATTTGTTTACTATTACCAAAATATACATTCTAACGTATTCTCTTTAAACTATTACACTTTCATATATTTACTAAGTTTACTAGAATCTTATTTAGAACCATATGTAAAAGATATTAATTTTTTTATTAAATATTTTAATTATATAATTAGAGGGACTGGATTGGATTAATATTAATATTAATATTTTCGTTAAATGGACAACAACGTCTGCAATGATTCTAAATGAACAGTATATGAGTTTTTCTTATTCACTAAATGATAATCCGCGCACATGCGCTGAGTAAATTTTTTTAAACTAATGTTTGTTCATTAAATGGTTTTAACATTTTGCAACATTACAATCTTTATTGATTGTAAAATGACGAATACAAATGCTGGTCTCTTAAATATACAATTTATTTTGATTATTCTAAGACTTCATAGGCACAAAAGAAAATTAAGTTTTGCGGCTGACACAAATCATAAAAACCAGATAGTCAATATAGATTGACGAAAGGGGATAGTTTTCTGCTCTCGATTTGTTTACTATTGACTCTCCATTAGATATTTTATTTTATACCTCTATAAAATTGTGCTTTCGTTCTCGTTTATGTTTCATTGATATGAATTTTTTTTTTAACTTCTTCCATGAATTCGGTGAATTACATAAGTGTCAATTTAAAAAGATGACATCTGTAAATATTAGTTCCACTCCAGATACATATCTAAGAATCAAATTTTTGAAGAAAATCACCGGTAAACTCTATTCACAGGTTAGTGTTCAAATCTAATATATCAAACTGTTATAGAATATAAATACAAACTCGAAATATAAATGCATATCTAGTATATATTCACCAGTTCGGTACAACAAAACAAATTACTTATTTTATTAACCTACGCTTTTGAGGTTTAGTTACTTAAAAGTATACCGATAAAAATATATATAATACTTTTTCATTCTAATATATATAAACTATGTATTGACTAAGAACTGTTTGATTTATTAAATGATAAACCAGAAAATTTGTAATAAATAGTTCAAATATGTTATTATTACAATGATAATATCTACGTAGGGCATTATGGAGAAAAAATATTAGATGAATGATCAAATCTCTCATTCATCGAACAAACTCAAAATGAGGTGATTGGAATCTTGTCATAATATTTCATTAAAATCATTTTAGAAATAAATATCAAGAATAAATGATTTAATCTGAATAAAATAATATATATATATATATATATATAGTGCTTCCAATATTAAAAATCACTTCAATTTGAAGAAGTGTATTTTTGATATTGTGAGGATCAAATAACATATTAGAAACCATATATTTAAAGATTAATTTGTATACATTAAAGTAAACACATAAATCAAAACCAATATTTATTGTTAATTTACAATCATGTTTTTGGTAAATAAATTAAAAAAATGATTTTATTTACTTTATGTGGTATATAATTAAATTTTAATGATATTGACATAGAATATTATTTCTTTCCTTAAATAAAAGCTACGGAATTACCTAATATGATTAACATATATATGACAATTAATGATTATGAATAATACATATTTCGTAACAATTTTTGTATATAATAAAAAATTAAACAATCACATTAAACATATAATAAAAAATCTAATTTTTTCTTATATGTTATATTTTGAATTTTTTAAACGATTATAAATTACTAAAAATGATAAAAGTCTCACACTAAAATTTTTGTGATTAATGGTTTAACTTTTCTTGTTCAAGCAAGATACAAATAATCATAAATTGTATGAATATGAAGTCTCATTAATAGATATTCATATTATATATATATAGAGTATTTTAATATACATATTTATTATTGAAACTTTCTACTCATATAACAAAAATTTAAACTGTTAATCACAAAACTTTTAAAGAGATTTTTCAATACAAATTTCAAAACTAAAATATTAAGATCCCAATAATTTTTTACTGCAGATTTTGAAATTAACATATTTATATATTTTATTTAGTATATAATTTAATTTAAATGTATTAATATATATATATATATATATATATATATGAGTATCTATTAATGAGACTTCATATTCATACAATTTATGATCATTTGTATCGTGCTTGAACAAAAAAAGTTAAACCATTGATCACAAAATTTTTAGTGTGAGTCTTTTACCATTTTTAGTAATTTATAATGGTTTAAAAAATTCAAAATATAACATATAAGAAAAAATCTAGATTTTTTTATTATATGTTTAATGTGATTGTTTAATTTTTTATTATATACAAAAATTGTTACGAAATATGTATTATTCATAATCATTAATTGTCATATATATGTTAATCATATTAGGCAATTCCATAGCTTTTATTTAAGGAAAGAAATAATATTCTTTTATACACTACTAATCAATTTAATAGTTAGTTTAATAAAAAATATAATATATATTTATGTGAACCAATTTATTTTTTTAAAGATTATAAGAATCATTTTAGTGATAACACGTAGTTACGAAAACATGTTGTAATGCTCCAGAATTAATACATAAGAGAGTAGCAAAATTCTCTAAAAGATGCGGTGAACAAATTACACTCCAAAAATATGCTTTGATCACTAGTTTAGCCGCCAATCCATAAACTAGGCAAGTGTATGAACACTCAAGTATCTTTTCTTCTCGGTGATTATTATTTGTCGAAAATCACTTTACAGTCAATAACGACGAGAAGCTAACTGCAGAGGTTCTTACTAGGAAGCTTCCCAATTCATTCCCAAAACCACCGACCCAAAGTTATTAGGGGAAATAAATACGATCCGCATTGTCGAAAGACTTACCATAGAAACAAAATATTTTAAACAAAAACAGTATTAATTTAATAAATAACTAGCGCGTCCGCGCAGATGTATTTTTAAAAAAATATGATGCTATTTGTTTTTATGTCACTATTTAGGATTGAGCAAAAAACTCGAATTCGAAGAATATAACCGATCCCAATCCGAATAAGTAGTACCAAATCCGAACCGAAATTGATTAAATATCCGAATTATTCAAATTTTGGTATTTGAAGAACTAAAACATAATCCGATCTGAACCGAAGTATTTTGGGTATCCAAAATTGATTTATATACTTATATATATTAATTATTTTTAGATTTACTATATATAAAAACATCCATAATATATATGATACTTTTAAGTTCGTTTAAATACTTGAAAATATATACAAATAATCAAACGTAAATATCTAAAATAGTTAAAATATACTCAAAAC
This sequence comes from Brassica oleracea var. oleracea, assembly GCF_000695525.1. Classification (NCBI taxonomy): domain Eukaryota; kingdom Viridiplantae; phylum Streptophyta; class Magnoliopsida; order Brassicales; family Brassicaceae; genus Brassica; species Brassica oleracea. The sequence goes on from NC_027752.1 coordinate 15,558,269, forward strand.
TCCAAAAATACTTAAATAATTATTAATTCTCCATCCAAATATTTAAACCAAACCAATTTAAATTGGTTATCCAAATCCGAACCGAATTTTCAAAGATCTGAACCGAACACGAAATCTCAAACATACCCGAAAAAGAATATGAACGCCCACCCCTTATCACTATTATATATCCTATATGTGTCATCATAGGTTACAAAAATATGTGTTATCATATAATTAATCGTATTTTATACGTACCATCAAATAAGTTTTCTTATAATTAATAATATTTTATACGTACAGTCATATAAATAATCACATATATTATATTTTTAAATTTCAATGTGAAATATAAAACCATAATTTAAGTTGGTGTTTGAAATTGGACTTTGTATTGTATTTTTCTTATATATATTGAAAACATTTTTATACTGGTTATTGGAAAATGTGTTAGTAAAAATCAAATTTTGAATATATGTATATTTTTGAATAAATTTTTTATATAAACCAATTTTAAATTATTATTTTGATTTGAATATGTATATCAAGTAACATAAACCCATTACTTTTTAATATAATGTAATGGACTTCCAATATTTTTAATAGCATAAGCCCATTACTTTTTTTTTCTTAACTTACTGCTATCTATGTTTCCAAACAACACTCTTTTTTTTTAACTGCTATCTATGTTGTCAATAAAATCTTAAAGTACTTCTACTTTAATACAATAGATTTTATTTATTTCAAATCTATTAGTTGAAAAAATATAATTAATAAAAATTTAAATGCATTTCAATCATTTTCTTTATTTGTGTTAAAATGTCAAAATGACTTTTTTTTTTTCAAACGGATGGGAGTAGTCGATAACTTGCGCATACGCAGAGTAGAATTTTGTACATGATTTGTGACTGTAGATTCATCTTATATCTTTAATAAAGTTCTGCAAAGTTATTGTAGAAGTAAATGGCTAAATGCAATGTAATTAAGCAAGACATTAAAATTTTGTGTAGCTGAAATTTTGTTTTCCTAATTAAAATTCAAAACATGATATAGTAACTATCACATTTTGTGTTTCTTTTACTGTCAACGATATTAAATTATGCTTATATTCAAAACTACAAAATACTGTACCTGTTCAACCGTGAACTGAAAGATATATTGTGTACCATAAAGCAGGAACTGCCTACGGCGATGAAAAAATAATACATAACACTATATACAATTTTGTTTTGTGATATCCATGATTACACTTATTAATAATGTACAAATATAGTTGGGAGAAGATACATTACCTCCTTTCGATATTTGATATAGCGCTATATCCACCAAAGATATTTATAGAACAATATATAAATATGTCATGTATGTTAAAGATATCAATATGCTAAAAGTTTGTTTTAAGTCCTAATGATACTTTTGATTTATGTGCTCTATATTTGAAGGTCTGATGTGTGTTTACGTAAACATGTTAGTATGAAAGAGCACTTCAGCGACATTGAGAAAAAGGTGCTAGAGGCTTCGGAAATCATGTAAACTATGCAACTACATGCGCTGGACAATCCATCCCAAGTGAATATGAAGAACGAGCTAAATGCTAGAATCTCTTTTAATATGTTTAGCCAGGCAGGGCAAAGTTTTTTCATGCAACGATCTAGAATTAGATGGCTTAGTGATGGTGATTACAATACTCCATTTTCCCATCAGGGTACAATTGCGAGAAATGATCGAAGACTATCAGAGATCTTCTTAAACCAGATGGAATTCGGACAGCTTCTTTGCAGGATGTTCATGAGCTAGCAGTCAATCATTTATATGGTATTTTGGGTTCTGTTAGAGGTAGCTACTGCCACAGTTAACAAAGATCTTATACAGTTTCATTCTGACGAAATGCACATATGCTCAGAAAACCTCTCTGCTTCTGCCAATTACAGTTGAGTCCATTAAACAGTCTCTTTAAAATGCCCCGAAACAAGATCCCTGGTCTTGATGACTTCCTGGTTGAGTTCTTCATGGCAAGTTGGCAAGTCATAGGCGAAGATTTCACCCAAACAGTCCTTATGTTCTTTAATGAACACTTCATGCCGTCCTCTCTTAATGCAACATCTCTGGTTCTACTTCCAAAGAGACCAGGAACTGAGGAGATTCAGGAATTCCATCCGATATTATGTCTCAACATCCAATATAAGCTCATCATACGTCTACTAACAGCGAGATTAAAGGCGATCCTTCCAGATCTAATCTTGTCTCATCAGACAGCCTTTGTCAAAGATAGAGTTCTTCTTGACAAATGTTCTGCTGGCTTCAGAGGTTCTTGAGGGATATCACAAAGACAATATCTATAGTAGGATCACACTAAAGGTGGATATCTCTAAAGCTTTTGATTTTGTCCTGTAGGATTTTCTTCTTTCCACTCTCCAGGCTTATTGAGTGGATTGGAGCTTGTTCTCATGGGGTTACTTTCAGATATTTCAAAGAAAAATGAGGCTTGCGCCAAGGTGTAAAACGCCGATTAACAAACTTCTTTTTTGCTCTAAATCTTGATTTTTGATGTGTATTTTTATGTGTTCTTGAAGGTTGATCATCATAATGATCTTGAGAATTTCTCTTTATTGAAGTTTAATTCATTATGGGAAGATGTTTTTCGCCACAACTGTCTTCTTGTTTTCTCAACAGGAAGAACACTAGCCTTGTACAAGAAGCTGAGGAAACAAAGACCATTATTAACTCCTTGATGTTATTATCATTACATCAGTAGGAACTGAGATAGCTTATGGCAATTCCATGGTTACAGATGATACTTGGGTTGAAATCATGAACAATAAATGGAACCGAGGAATCGTTGAAGAAGAAACTAGAAATTTCTCTGAGTTGACTCTTCAGGTTACTTTCTTTCTTTAACACAAACAAAGACTATATAACCACTATGTATATATTGAAAGTTCAATAGGATACCAATAGCTATGAAATAAGAGCAACTTCCAAAACAACACTTGTTTTATTAAGAATCACTTAAACAATCTTCTCAGATCTTTCTAATCCGAATTACACAACGTCAACCTTGACTCGATACATACCAATCCTTAATCTATCCAAAAGCTCTACTGATGAGAAACACTCAACATAAGCTATCAAGATCACGCAGTCTAGAACAGCCTCTAGAACTCGTGTTACAAAATCCTTAAAGCGTACCCTAGGAAATCTCCCTAGTTACACTTATATATTCCTGTTACATAATATTATCCTATCTTAATATTACACTAACAGAAAATCTTCACTTGCTTATAGCCAAAGCAATGATCTTTCAATGGTTGAATCCACGTCATCCGTACACACTAACTTTGAACTGGTATCTCACATACCGAACCGCATGTGTAACACTTCTTCTGTTTCACATTAAACCAGCTCCGGTCCTGGAGCTAACATTCTCCCCCTTTTTATCTGAATGTGACACTCTATGCATCATGCACAAACATCACAAGAGACATACAGACCAGAATAGAAGTACGCAGAGATAAGTTCATCATGCATAAAGACTGAAATAACTTCCTTACATAAGTCAATACTACAAACCCAGAATAGTTCATCAATCCAAAAGCAAGGCTTAATACATAACCCAAACATAAGAGACAAATTACATTAGGTAGGCTCTTTTTCTCAAATTCAGAAACACGAGAAATCTTGACCCTACACACCGACATCATAAAGGTCTTCCACATTCAGCCACTTTCCTCGTCACTGTCCTCGCTGTGCTGCTGATGTGGGTACTCTCACCCTGCATAGATGAACATTTAGAGAAAAAAAACATATCAGTACACATGATGTATAATGTACACACACCGTACAAACATCTTACTCCTGAGCCGAATACGAATAGCTTTGAGACTGGTAATGGTGCGCTCGATGTCTTCTTCAAGATTCTGAGGTCGCGAATCAGCACCTGACCATAGACCAGCTTTCTTGTCCTTGACTACTGGTTTAGGCATACCAGTGAACTCCTCGTCATCAGAGTCAGGAGGAACAATGCGTTGTATGAGCAAAACTTGCTGAATCAGAGTGGGGAAGATGATCCTTCGAGACTTTTTAGTTCTAGTGTTCTCAGCCATTGTCAGAATCTGATTGTAGACAAGCTTCCCAAAGTTGAAACTGCGGTGGTGATAGAGCATGTAGATGAACCGAAGACGTTCAGGATTCATGGCTGTGTAGCTCGTGGTTGGAATCCAGTTTGAGCACACAAGCTTGTATAGAACTTGATTCGTGGCTGAGTACTTAGAGCTCATATCCTCCCATCGTCGAATTCGATTGTCATTCAGAAAAGCACAAACATGATCAATGTTCCAATCTAGCCAATCCGGGTCTTCTTCACAACTAGGAATACAGTAGAGAGAGTTGATTAGGCTCAGAGAGAAGTTGACCAAAGAACCTCTAACATAGACCGCAACTCCATCACCTCGAGTTTCGGCATCCATCAGATTATCAATGAATTGTCTCACCATGCATGGTTGAAATGGATCGGAATCAATGACGGTGTATATCAATCTCGAGTCAACAACTACCTTCTTGACATCTTGTAGATTCTCATCGGTGAGAGGGAGACTATACTGAGTGACAAATTTTCTGTTTCTCAGATTCTTATACCTCGCCCTAGCAGCCATCGAGGTAAAGCGAGCAGAGAGAGGTCGCCTAGAAGGGCAGAGAAGGTTGGGATTCTCTCGGAACATGGCTTGAAACTCTTGACGACTTGCCTCATATCTTGTTTCTTTGGAGAGAAACACATCGGTATGCTCTTCTCGAGGGATTTCACATCATGTCTCTTCCTGGGGAGCATCAGAGTCCTCATCGATGGAGTTTTCCTCCGAGAGAGATTCAACTTCTGGTTCAGGCGGCGGCATGCATCGAGAACAACGACGAAGACGCTTGCAAGAGTACTTCCGCTTGTACGAAGACGAAGCTGGAGTGGCCGTTAGTCTGAGAGGACACTGGTGGTGGGGCAAAGTCGGTTTCCATGGGTTGATTCAGACAAGAGTTTCTTCGGAGTTGCATGTCGCAATAGAGGGCTAGATCGAGGAAGTAACCTTGCCGATCTGTTGTGTTACTCATGGGAAAGAGAAATCCCCTTAAGAAACCCTAGCACACTCAACTCACAATTAAAAAGCCCACTACTCCAAGCCCAAATCCATATTGGTGAAATTAATCGACTCAAAACATAAGCCTACAAACCTGATAGATCATTATTTCATGAGCACAACTCGTCTCTTAAGCATGACACATATGTAACAGGTTAGATGAGTACCCCATGTGAGTATACAGCTCACCTTCTCGTCTGATGTCGAGAGACGACATATACATATAGCTTAGACATTTTTATCCCACGGTAAGTCACAGAGGTAACATCATTCCACCTCCAGGCTGTAGCTATTTCTCAGCTGAGTAGCTGTCACGGTCTGGTTCATCAGCAGTAACTCTTCAACCATCTATGTTGTACTACTTAGTCACATTTTTTTGATACACTTTCTCTCAACCTTTGTTACTCGCTTCTTTCTTTTCACCTTTTTTTTAGTTTTCAGAAACAAAGACTGATCAAGACAGAGAGTGTCATTAGGTGCAAAGTGTTGTATCACCCTGATCCAAGACGAATGTTCCGAGCAGTATGTTTCTGCCCAATCAGAACATTGATCGACGCCAGATTCAAAGTGTTGCAGCACCCTGATCCAAGTCGAGTGTTCGTTACATCAGGCCTTACACTTAGGGTACACAACCATGAACATGTGTTACACTTGACAGTGTGTTTGTGTATTTCAATCCCATCCAGACAGTGATCAATGCTCAAATCAAAAAAATTTGTTGTATCCTGATCCAAGATGAGTGTCCTTCTCACGGGATTATGTGACTAAGTGAAATTGGAGACAGCTCAAAACTTACCGCCAACAACTTGATGGTACAAGGTTATCGTGTGGAGACTGACATGTGACTTCAACTATCTACACTTATCTACATCTCTAGACATGTTTCTCTCAAACTTAGAGATCGACGATTCCCAACGCTTTTCGGAGACCCAAAAAGGAGTTGAAATCTAAAGGCTTAGTGAAAATGTCAGCTAACTGGTTTTCCGAGGGAATATGTTCGATGACCACAAGTTTTTCATCAACTAACTCTCTCACAAAGTGGTGTCTGAGATCAACATGCTTAGTACGAGAGTGATGCACTGGATTTTCAGTTAAGTTTGTAGCACTTACGTTATCACAATGGACTAGCATAGGATCAGAATTGTACCCGTAATCAACCAGAATTTGTCTCATCCAGAGAAGTTGAGTGCAACAGCTTCCCAATGCAATGTATTCAGCTTCTGCAGTAGAGAGGGACACATAGTTCTGCTTTTTGCTTTGCCACGACACCATGTTGTTACCAAGGAAGAAGCATCCACTAGATGTACTTCTCCTGTCATCGACACGCCCTGCCCAATCTGCGTCACAGTAACCTGCAAGATTTACATTAGTCTCAAATGTGTATTGAAGACCAAAGTTCAGAGTTCCTTTCACATATTAGATTACTCGTTTCACTGCATTCATGTGTGATTCCTTGGGTGAGGCCTTGTATCGGGTGCATATACCAACACTGAGACATAGGTCCGGACGACTTGCAGTGAGATAAAGAAGGCTTCCTATCATGGCTCGATAGAGTTTTTCATCAACCTTTTGTCCTTCTTCATCACGAGAGAGCTTTGCGGTTGTGCTCATCGGGGTTCTGGCAGTTTTGCTTGTTTGCATGCCAAATCGTTTCACTAGGTTCTTCGCATAAGTGCTTTGAGTAACGAAAATTCCATCTTCCATTTGATTGATCTGAAGCCCTAAGAAGTAGCTTAGTTCACCAACCATGCTCATCTTGAATTCCTTGGTCATTGTCTTCACAAATTCATCAACCAGGCGCCTAGAGGTACTCCCAAATATGATGTCATCGACATACACTTGAACCACCAGAATATGAGAGTCGATTTCTTAAAAAAAGAGTCTTATCAACACCTCCTCTTTTGAAACCAGTTTCGATCAGGAACTGAGTCAGCCTCTCATACCAAGCTCCGGTGCTTGTTTTAAACCGTAAAGGGCTTTTCTCAGCTTGTATACATGATCAGGGAAGTGGGGGTCCTCAAAAATTTTGGGTTGCATTACGAACACTTCTTCCTGGAGTACTCCATTCATAAAAGCGCTCTTAACGTCCATTTGATAGAGTTTGATCCAAAGTTTACAAGCTATCTCGAACAAGAGATGAATCTAGACGTGCCACCGGAGCAAAGGTCTCATCAAAGTTCACGCCTTCAATTTGAGAGTATCCTTGAGCCACTAGTTTTGACTTGTTTCTGACCATGTTACCGTTTTCATCCGTCTTGTTCTTGTGCAACCATTTTGTTCCAATTACATTAGCCTCCTCCGGTCTTGGTACTAAGTCCCACACCTGAAGTCTAACAAATTGTTCCATTTCTTCATGCATTGAGGCAGTCCAGAACTCATCCTCTAAGGCTTCTTGAATATTCTTTGGTTTGATCAATGAGATGAAGCAGTCGATCTTTTCCATTTCAACGAGAAAGCATGCAAGCTTAACCATTTCCTTGAAATCAATCTGCTTCTTCTGAGTCACTCTATCATCAAACACACCTCCAATGACATCTTCAGGTGAATGATTTTTGTGTACACTGACTGATGATGGTAGAATCTGATCTTCAATCTCTGAGACTTCGTCTTGAGATGGGGAAGAGCTGATGTCATGAGTAGTATCTTGTGTGACACTCACAGTCCTTTGTGCTACACCGTCCTGGTAAAAACCCACGCGATCATCAAAGATTACATTGACTTTGTCATCAATCAGTTTGGTTTTCGAGTTGTACACTCGGAAAGTAAAGCTATTTGTTGAGTAACCAAGGAACATCTCAACATCACTTTTAGCATCGAATTTACCCAAGTGGTCTTTGTCATTAAGAATGTAACATAGGCACCCAAAGACATGGCAATAGCTGAGGTTTGGTGTCTTTCCCTTGAGGATTTCATACGGTGTTGTCTTTGTCTTGGGCTTCACATATACTATGTTGATGATGTAGCAAGCAGTGTTCACAACTTCAGCCCATAATCCATACGGAACCTAATTTCCAGCTAGCGTAGCCCTCGCCATTTCCTGTAGTGTTCGGTTTTTTCGTTCAACGAATCCATTTTGCTGAGGAGTCCTTGGTGCAACATACTGATGTTGAATGCCTTGATCTTGACAGAACTTAACAAAGAGGACATTTTGAAATTCATGACCGTGATCACTTCGAATTTGAACAATACCGCCTTTTTCTTGTTTGAGTTGAAGTGCAAGAATCCGAAAGCTGTCTATGGCGTCTAACTTATTCCTCAAGAATCTGACCAAAGTAAACCTGGAAAAGTCATCAATAAGCACAAAAATGTATCGTTTTCCAGCAACACTGTTAGGTGAGATCGGACCCATAAGATCCATGTGTACAAGTTCAAGGACCCGCTTTGAGTTGACTTGTGATACGTGTTTGTGTTGAACCTTGATTTTCTTACCTTGACAGAAAGCGCCCCACACACTGTCGGTTTGATCCTCAAGAGCTGAAACTCCTCGAACTACTTCAGCTCGCACCAGTCTAGACAACCCATGTGTTTCATATGGCCAAGTTTCTTGTGCCATAAATTGATCCGAGATTCTTTTGCTGACATACACGGGTTTGAAGGTTTCAACATGTAGCAGTTGTTACCTGAGCGATAGCCACATAGGACTATGTTCCCCTTTTCATTAATGTCCTGACACTCCTTTTTGTCAAAGGTGACTCGAAGACCTTCATCACAGAGCTGACTCACACTTATGAGGTTGGCCTTCAGACCATCCACAAAGAATACATTGACAAGTCGAGGTAAGTCTTCTCTTTCCATGATGCCTACTCCTCTTATTTTTCCTTGACCTCTATCACCAAACCAAAAGTGACTTTTCCTCCTCTGATCTCCTCTACTTTATCAAGGCAGTCAAGATTTTCTGTCATGTTCCTAGAACATCCACTATCAAAGTACCAAGGAATCTCAGTGTAACTGGAGCTGTCAGTAGTGGTTAAAGCAACATTTCCAACAACATTTTTGACGTTATTATCACACATAGGCTTTTCAGGAGTAACTTCATCGCTGGAATGTGACATGTCAGATTCAGAGTGTGGCATTGAGTCTTCATGAAAGGGAAGTCAGTCTTGTATGAAAGCCAGGTTGCACATGAGTGCTTTGCCTTCTTTTGAGCAATTGTGGGAGATAGAGTACCTTCTACAACAGGTTTTATCTGAGTTTGGACTCTGTTTTTGTAGTTAGGATAGAGATCTGACTTAGATATCCACACACATCCAATCTTACTTGGTTCAATGAAGCATTTGTTCATCATCCAAGCACGTCGATATTGATCTCTTTGAAAGAAGCAATTAGAGACCTTATGTCCAGACTTGCAGCAGAAAAAACAATCATTTCTTCGATTAGTACTTTGTCAGCGTGCGTGAGATTGCACAGCTAGATTCGTTGGAGCAACTTTCTTCGGTTCAACATGCTTAGGGAGATGATCACTCTTCACAAACTTAATACTCTCAGTTAGATCAATTGATTGAGAGGTTGATCCCTGATATCCAAGTCCACGACTAAGTTTAGGTGACTGTCCCAGTGGCAGAATGTGTTTCAGTGTATCGGTACTAGTGTTAAGCATTCTCAACTTCTTGTAGTTTTCACTGAGTTCATGTTGCATCAAACGACTTTTCTCCAATTCCTCACTCAGTAACTGCGAAGCTTCACCGTATCTGGTTTCCAGGTTCTTCAAGTTGTAGGCTTGTTCAAAGATAGTCTTCTCTAAGGACAGTCGATCTTCCTTCTCCTTATCACCGGAGGCAGGTATAGTCTTTGTTTCAGGTTGTTCTAGTTCAAGAATGTTCACTTGTGCTTTCAGCATAGCTCTGTCCTTGATCAGTTGTGAAAAAAACTTTGATATTCAGTCGTGAGATCAACGTTATCCTTTTCCTGATCTGGTTCTAACTCAGTATCTGATTCTGAGCTTGAAAGGGTATCATATATGTCATCCTCGCCTACCAGTTCCACAAAATTCATGAGTAGTTCTTCGTTGTCACTGTCACTCTATGACTCTGTATCACTGAAGCAGATAAGGGACTTATCCTTCTTTAGGTTGTTAGGACACTCACTTCTAGTGTGCCCAAACCCTTGGCAGTCGATGCACTTTAGCTCATTTCTCTTAGTCAGAGGACATTCATTTCGAAAGTGTCCATAGCCTTCACATTCGTGACATTGCAGTTCCTTTTTGCAATTTCTACGTCTTGAGTCATTCCTAGTATTGTGTCTTGAAGATCGATCACCATCTATGTTTTGATATTGATTATTTGACCGATTCTGACCTTTTTCAACTCGTTTGAGCATCTTGTTGAAGTTCTTAGCCATGAGAGCCATGTTATCCTCAATTCACTTTACTCGATCAACCTCTTGAGTTTCAGCTGCAAATGCTATCCGTTTTTAGCCTTTGGGAAGTCCTTCTACGCGCTCAAGATCATGAACTTTAAGAATGCACCTAGCTGATCAAATTTCATCTCGTCAGTGTTGACAAGGATGTTTAGAACGACTTTGTACGCCTCAAAACTAGGAGGGAGACATCTCAACACCTTTTTGACAAGTTTCTTCTCATTATAATTCTTTCTGAGAACTGATGGTTCATTTGCTATGGAGCTGATTTTAGAGATGAAATTTCCAATCGATTCATCATCTTCCGTACGTAAGTTCTCAAATTTTGAGGCTAGATGATTGATTCTTGTACGTCTCACACTTATGTTTCCCTCAAAGTGGTTGATGAGAGTATACCAAACTTCCTTAGCAGATTCACAACCTTGGATGATTTTTAATTGATCAAGGCTGACAGCAGAAAAGATTGTGGTGAGAGCTTTTGAGTTAAACTTGGAGACAGCTTTATCAGAGTCAGTCCACCTTTCCTTTGGTAGGGGTCCCATGGACTTGTCTTCCATAACAATAGTCGGAGCAGTCCATCCTTGTTCAACAGCAGTAGTCCATGAATCTTCATCTATACCTCTGATGATATGACGCATCCTAGCTTTCCAGTGTCCAAAGTTTCCCTCATCCAGCATGATCGGTTTTTGCAGTGCTACAAGTTCTTTCATGGTTTCCATAATAGTCGCAAGATCTCAACCTGTGAGTAGACTCCCTGAGCCTACAAAGGTGACCTGCTCTGATACCAAATGAAAGTTCAATACGATACCAATAGCTATGAAACAAGAGGAACTTCCAAAACAACACTTGTTTTATTAAGAATCCTTAGACAATCTTCTCAGATCTGTCTAATACGTCAACCTTGACTCGATACAGACCAATCCTTAATCTATCCAAAAGCTCTACTGATGAGAAACACTCAACAGAAGCTATCAAGATCAACAGCCTCTAGAACTCGTGTTACGAAATCCTTAAAGCGTACGCTAAGCAATCTCCCTAGTTACACTTATATATCTCTGTTACATAATATTATCCTCTCCTAATATTACGCTAACAGCAAATCTTCACTTGCTTATCGCCAAAGCAATGATCTTTCATTGGTTGAATCCATGTCATCTGTACACACTAACTTTGAACCGGTATCTCACATACCGAACCGCATGTGTAACACTTTTTCTGTTTCACATTAAACCAGCTCCGGTCCTGGAGCTAACATATATAGTTAAATACTCTATGTTAAGTGACCAAAGTGGAATCACTTGATGTAGAGAAATGTGACCAGAGACCGAACAAGGTTAGATTTTTCACTGACAAGAGTAAGGCTCAAGAAGTGACCAAGGAGCTATTCAAACGGTTGGAGAAACGTGGAGTACGTACCATCGTTTAATCTTGTCCGTTTACTTTTACAACATGTTACATGATAGTGTCTTGTTTTTCAGTTGGATATCAAAATCTTTAGATGTTTTACCAAAAGGTGGAGGAAAAGGACCAGCTCTTGCTTATCTTCTGAACGAACTCAAGGCTGAAGGGAAGCTTCCTGTGAAAATTCTTGTCTGTGGTGACTCTGGAAACGACAAAGAGCTATTTACCATTCTTAATGTTCATGATGCTATAGCTAGTTTTCACCATCTGAATCTCTGTGTTTTTTTTTTTTCATGTTTTAAAATCTTCTCTTGTTAATCACAGGTATGCAACTCTCAAGACTCAAGAGGAATTATTAGAGTGGAATGGAGAGTATGCGAAAGACAATGCAAAGATAATCCACGCGAGTGAGAGGTGTGCTGGTGGGATTTAAAAGTTATTGGTCATTTTAAGCTTGGTCCAAATCTGTCATTTTAAGCTTGGTCCAAATCGTTCTCCAAGAGATGTTTCTTACTTCTTAGAGTGCAAGGAGGACAATGTCAACCCGGGTCTGATTTGTCAATTTTTTCTTGTTCTATGAGAGATGGAGAAGAGGGGATGTTGAGAACTGTGAGGCATACGTAGCAAGTCTCAAAGCTTCATGTGTGAGTATAGATAACCCTTGTTTCTCTCTTTATCTTCAAATCTAACTATATCCAAGAGACTAATTAGCAAATGATAATATTATCTATTTTGTCAAAAAACACCACTAGCATCCTGGTGGTGTCTTTGTTCATCCATATGGTGCTGAAAAATCTCTCAGAGACACCATTGATGAGCTTGGGAAGAACCATGGAGACAAAAAGGACAAGAAGTTTCGGATTTGGACAGATCAGGTTCTGGCAACAGATGCTACTCCTAGGACTTGGATAGTAAAGCTGAATAAATGGGAACAAACTGGTAACTAGAAGTCTTAGTATGCTACATAAAAGTGAACTATTACCTTCCTTAATTGTGGATATATATCCAAGGGAATGAAAGGAAATGCTGCACAACAACTGTCAAATTCACCTCAAAGGTAAGAGATGATCAAGAGGGCAAGCAGTTGTACATTAGTATAGAAATCTAGAAGAGTAGTTTCAGTTTCTTGAATATTGAAAATGTATTGGAATATGGAGGAAAATGAAGGATTGTGTGAGAAAATGTGCAGCAAACATGGTCGGAGGAATCAAGATGAAAGATGATAGCAACCGGATCCTCTAATGATTATCCTCCTTTTTATTTTTTTTTGTTTCATAAAACACTGCAAACACACACAAAAATCATATTATTGGTTGAGTAAAACTTAATTCTCAGAAGACACTATCTTATTGTTGTTACTTATTCCTCATAGTGAAAACATTTGTACATAGAACAAAGGTGATAATAATGAGCATATATCACTGGTTGACATAGATAGACTCATCACTTGTTAGGCAATTAGCTGCAAATACAAATTCCAATGAGAACAAAATAGTTTATTCCATCAGTCCCAAATGATGCAAAAACAAACTTTCAAAATGTCAATATGCAACATGCACTCAGATTTAAATTAGGTAAAAAAATAACAACCACCAAATAGAAAAAAAGAAACACAAACACATCCAAGTCTTGTTCTTGCTTGAAACTCAGAATCTGATAAACCCTTTGTCTTGCAAACTCTCAACTGTCTCCTTTATGCTAACCTCCAATGGCACAAACTCAACCCCAAGAGACTCTGCTTTCTCTTTAGACACTTTGTAGGTTGGAATAAATATCTTTTCATCTGCACACCTGCAATTTAAAAAAATTCTTTACAAAGATCTCGTTTTTTCTATAAAGAAAAACGTAGTTGCTCTGTTTCTGACATTAAAAGAAAGACTTACTTCTGAGGGAGTTGAAAATCAGGGTAAAGATCATGCAAAATGTTAACAACTTCAGAGTAATGAGCAACTCTCTCCACTAAACAGTATCTTCCATTAGCATCTGGATTCTCAAACGCTTGAATATGAGCGTTTGCTACATCTTTAACGTTAACCCACCCAAATGTCGCATTAGGAAACGTTTGTGCTCCTGAAGACGTTAAACCAATGTTCAATCTTAGTAAACGTCTGAATCAAAAAATGCTTTTTCTTTACCTTTGATCAAGCTCAGTACCGCAGCAGCACTAGTGTTGAGCGTTGGCTGTAAAAGGGGACCAATCACCATTGCTGCGTTTATCGAAACCAACTGCATATCGTTCTCTTTCGCGAACTTCCACGCTGCGTTTTCAGCTAATGTCTTGGACAGTACATACCATAGCTTTTACGAAAGCAAAAACAGAGTGTTTCAGCCAAAAAAAAACAGAGTGATAACTTGGTGATCACGCAACACTAAGTTATTTCTTTTATTAACCTTGGCAGCTCTGCAATATTCAGGATCAGCGAACCATGACTCATCAACTATGGTATCGGGTGTTCGAGGCATGCCATTGAAAGCAACAGCTGCTATAGATGAGGTTAAGACGACTCTCTTAACAGAGGGAGTCTTCAAGCAAGTGCTTAGAACATTGATTGTTCCTTTCACCGCTGGATCTAGTAACTCAGCCTGCAAAAAGAAAAAAAAACATATCTCAGAGAATGCGAATAAGATAGACAGAGAGAATGAAACACACCTGAGGATCTTTGACATCGTGATAGAATGGTGAGGCGGTGTGGAAAACACCTTGGCAGCCATCAATGGCTGAATCGAAAGAGCCTTCTTCTAACAAGTTTGCTTTGAACAATTGAAGCCTTTCCACTGCACCTTCTAATGCAAGCAAATGCTCTGTTTTCCTTGGATCATCTGCATCATATACACGTATACATACATAACCCATCTATAAATCTTGAATTATCCAAAAAGTATTAGATCTAAAGATCTCTAATCATTTCACATGCCTTCAAATTTTACAAAATTAAAATCTTCTAACTAAACCTAAGAAAATGATTAGATCCGTTGTTTTGGAATGATATTGAAAAGAGAAAAGAGACACAGACTTGGATCACGAACAGAGGCTTTAACGGTGTAGCCACGAAGAAGGAGAAGCTTGACGATCCATGAAGCGATGTAACCTGAAGCTCCTGTCACACACACCGTCTTCTCTTCCTCGCTGCTCATTCTTCTTCTTACAGATCCTCTCTCTCTCTTTTTCTGTGTGTTTGAAATGTTCAAAACATCATTTTCTTATCTTTTCTGCTTTCTTTGTTCGGTTTTAAGCGCGCGCCATTTTTGGGAGAGTTCGTTAGAGTTTTCCATGGGATTGTTTCCGGCCATGTGTGTGACTCCTCCTAATCACGTCCCTACGTTTATTCATAATAAACTATTCCGTAAAAAACAAAACAAAAAAAATCCATATTCTTTTAACATTCAAATTATAAAAATATCATAAAGATCACTATACAACGGACAAATCTACATGTTTACGAGGATTCACGTTTTTACTTGAACCACAATGAATCTTACTTTCATAGCTTACTTATGATGATTATTTTTAATGATACTAACTGATTGTTGGAGCCAGGTGATAAGCCGGGTATCACCCTGCTCCAGACCCGGTCCCAGATTTTAGCTTAGATGTAACAGAGCCCAAATTAAGTGTCACCTAGGGTTAAAAGAGAACAGGGAGTCCACGAAAATCAAAGCCCATCCGAGCTAAAAGAGTCTCAAAAACCGAACTCGGCCGGTCAAAATGAAAGGTGAAGAAATCAAAGGCATTAACGATCATCGTAATGATGTCTGATCCATGCCGGTGATTACGCCGCCCGTTATGACCTCCGAAGACCTATAAAGAGAAGAAGGAAGGCCAATAAATAGGGGATCCAATTTCCTCCATAGCTAAACTATAGTCTCAATATATTCATACTCTCTTATTCTTAGATTCCGTTGTATTCATTGTCTGTTATTAGCCTTATCATCAATAAACACACACTTTCCATAGATACTGTAGCTCAAGATTTCTTGTTTTAGATAACTCCTTAGACAAATGTACATTATAATGAATCAGTTTCATCACTCCTGATGCGACGTCAGCGATACGTGGATCTCACTTTTAAAAAGTGTGAAAAAAATGTCAAGTCTGTGACTCAAACCCGGGTTATTGAGATTTAAACAACAACATTTATACCACTGAGCTAAAGGATTCTTTGTACATTGATGCCGGAAAAAAATATATATTTATGAAGGTCGGAAACCTTGCTTCTTCGGTTTTTTCTGTGGGATCCACACTGATTTATTTTATCTAATGATTTAATAAATACTTTATAACTCACGTTTTGAAATGAGATTCGTTAAAAAAAAACCCAATAAACCTCTTTGATCTGTAAGCGTTCTCTTCAATGGAAGTTTAGGGCTTTCAATTTTTAATCATCGGTTCATGACTCATCTAAGAAACACAGATTGGCTCTTTGAGTTTCATGAATCAGTTTTTCTTCTTTAGTCTCTACATCTCATCCCCATCTTTAAATTCATCATCGGTTCTTTTATTTTGCCTGATAAATCATGATTGTGTGGTTTTAATTTTCTTTGGTCATCCTTAGCTTGCACCCTTTGATCTAACCAAGAAGAAGAAGAAGAAGACATTTGTCGTTCAGGATGCCATCGAGGACTCAGCTGAGTCACACGGGAGACATATTATCTGTTGCCTGATTGTTCAAGAAGAGTTTATGTGCTGTGAAACAGATTTGTTTCTTTTCATCAGTTGCTTTGTTTAATTTTTTTTCCAGCAAATAATGATGGCTTTGACAGTTATTCACGGGAGCCAAGAAGTAAAAGAAGAAGAAGCCAGTGAGTGTTTGACATTTTCTGTCTTCCTGAGTTTTTTTTCCATTCATTAAACTAGGATTTTGAAGATTATGTGCCTCACATTCTTTTTATTTTGATGGTTGTTAGGTTGAATGAAGATCATTGAATAAAGAAAATGTCGATGCTCCTGAAGATTTGGAGGGTACTTTATATTTCTTTCTCTGATAATTCTAGCGACATAAATTTGAACCTTACATAGGGTATATTGCAGAGCATCCTAATGATGAGGAAGAGGTGGAGGGAATT
>NC_027752.1:15575283-15577071 GCF_000695525.1 Brassica oleracea var. oleracea
GGAGGGAAGTGACATGGATTACTTATACGACGAGGTAAGCATATCATTAGATGGTTTGCGGTCCATCTTTGAGAGCCGTCGATTGTAAGTGTCTATCGTTTCGAAGTTGTAAGACACTAAGATGTAAAGAATTACTAATCATGATTACCTTACTAGCAGAGTTCTTTTGCACAGCTATTGTCAATGGAATTAACACTGGAAATTGATGGTGCTATATTTCATGTTCCAAATGCTAACGCAAGCTCCAATGTTGATTCTCAGCTTTAACATGCCAAAATCACAATGAAGTGGGTGTTGTAAGGTAGTTCAGTAGGCACAAATGTTTAGTTGAAAAAAAAATCTAAACTGTATTTATGCATCAAACTTATCATCCGTAACATAATAATATGCTTTTTCTGAGATAGGAACCGTTTGTAAATAAATGTCTCGGATGTATATGACTGCTTAGTTTGTTGCTTTTGACAGTGAAATCACTACGCTTGCAATGTGTCAGGACAGCAAAATCATCTAAGCTGATGGTTAGCTTTACAATTTCGTTGGTTTCTTTTTCCTATTATGTTGGAAGGATTATTTTAGCTAACAAATATCACAACAGAACGATGGCAATAACTCTAATAGATTTATATATACATTTAAAATTTGAAGTTTGGTGAGAAAAGGAACAAGTACTTCTGTCACGCTACTGGACAGTTATATGCCATTTCAAGAGAATTGATTACTTATATTTCTCATAATCAGTAAGATTTTAACTGTTTTGTCTACTTTTCATTCATACCTCATTCTCTATCTAACTTCTCGGTGCTACTATATAATGATCAAGTCATTTTCTGCACAAATAGGCAAGTGGGGATGTTACGTTGGGTGTTTGGTTTATTGGGCTTGGCTATACAAAGTCTGTTGTGACTCTAAAACTTTTACCTCATTTAACATTGATTCTGGTTCTTGGGAGAATTGCAGATTGTGAATGAAAGGCACAAGCAGGGAACATATGTGTAGCTGCGTTCGACTCGACATGTAGCGGTAACTGCAAATCCGCTGATCCCATTGTGGAGGTTAACATGCAATGTGTTGACCTGAAAATCATTATTTGGAAGCTACATTTCGAGACATTTCCTCAACATATAAATAGACCATAGACAGAGTTTGATATTTAATAATACAGTGATCATGGAGTCTGGAGAAAACATACATTTTGCATATTCTATATGGAACCAAGAGATATGTCCTTTGTTTGATGATTGTATTATGATAGGTACTAACATAGGAGATGACTAGAGAAAGAGAAATGAGTATGAAACTCTTATATGGGTAGCTTTTGTAAACACATTTGGGTTTATTAACAGTTGTGACAAGCAATTACGTTTATAGTAAAGGAAACCTGAAGATAAAATGCATTGAAAAACTGAATGCTAGATTAGTAAGAAAGAGACAAAAATAGATTAAAGCTAATATATATTTATGAAGGATTTCTTATAGTGGATCCCACACATAACTGTAATGTTTCAATACTCACGTGTAACTTTGATCATCGAAACCTATTTAGTAAAATCCGCATTCTGGCCCAATAAAACTTAAAAGTGGGCTAAATCTCCTTTGTATGTATCTAGGATTTTTATAGTACTCTGTCTCCACCGATAAACCGAAGCGTTAACCTTTTAGCTTATCAAAAAAAAATTCTGAAACTTTTCATCTTCACCTCTCTATATCTCCAACGATCAGTTATGGTACCGTTTCACCTCTGAAACGATCCGTCTCAGTATATATAATTCCTCAAACAAACCTTGAGAC
>NC_027752.1:15577109-15577739 GCF_000695525.1 Brassica oleracea var. oleracea
CTTAATCGGTCGTTGTCCCCGCCACCTTTCTCCGCCTAGAACATAGTACCCAGGAAAATGTATTGACAATTTGACTTTCTATGGAATATTATATACCATATTTGTTTAATCAATATTCAAGCTATCAGTTTTAATACTTTAAGCGCATAGATGTTTCTCTGGGCAGAATTCCGAGATCCACGGTTCTATCCCAGTTCGTGTGAATCACTACCATCCATCACTACGATAGGGGGTCGATCGTGAAAGTTGATTGATCGCTTTGAAGTTGTCCGATTAACTAATATGATGTAAATTCTGTTCTGATGGGTTATAACGGAAAGTTATTTGGCTGCTAGGACTAACAGAGGCTGCAAGGCTGGGTACGTCTCAGGTGGAGCTGTAGGACGGTACAACTAGAGCGCCTATTGTCCGGTTTTTGTCGTGCCAACGTGCTATGGAACTTAAGACTTCCTAAGAGAATCCAGATCACTTCGAAACGTCGGTTGTCATTTTCAACAGGTACCACCAAGAAGTAAAAATTTCTATGTTTGTGGTGTGGTTCGACTCAAGATTGAAACTTTTGCTGATGAAATAATGATTTTGTGGATGCATGTCAATTAGATTTACGAGGCCATAAACTGTTCACTGTAT
>NC_027752.1:15578027-15578620 GCF_000695525.1 Brassica oleracea var. oleracea
ATCGAGGAAGAGAGATAGGGAACAAGGTGTTGAAAACGAGTGTGTCTGGCTTGGTGGAGCTCAATATACTCAAGAACCTCACCGTCTATGTTGTTGCAGGCTCTCTAAGTCGATTCAAATCTCATGCCAACAACATAGTGTTTGATGTATTCATACCTACTTGCCAAGATTCAGCCCAAAACATGGAGAGCTCTCAAATTGATTGAAGTCATTAACAGCAATCACCGTACCTTCACTATCTCCACCATCACTGAAGATACCATCTTAGAGAACCATGGCAAGGTTGTCTAATTTTACTTGTCATCACGTTCATGTATTTCAGGAGCACAGTAAGAACATTCTTCCAAGCAGTGAAGGTGATGTAGGATTGGCAGCATCATCGGGCCCGTCTGTTTTGGGAGACAAGGTCGATGAGGAATGTGCTGCAGCAGATCCTCCAGAGATTTCAGACGCTCAGAACAACTGCAAGCGCTGCCGTGAGTGATTGGAAATATCTATTATATTCCTATCAGCCCGTCAACGTCTTTTCAATGCATTTTTAAAAACTGCTATTATCTTTGTTTTCCATCATATTTGTTTTCCATCATAAACTT
>NC_027752.1:15578925-15610613 GCF_000695525.1 Brassica oleracea var. oleracea
TTTAATTTTAATTTAATTTATTGTTCGATAAATTGTTTAATTTTTTGAATTCAAATTTTATATTTTGTTCCTTACACTATTTGTTTTATATACTAACAACTACCTAAATAAATACTAAACAACTTCATAAACTTTATCTTTTGAACATGAAAGCGCTAATAACGCTAACGGTCGATCAAATCATTACGAAAATAATGCATATGAATTCGCCGGTCATTCTTATATAAACTTAATCAAACTGTGTGACTTCCAAATGTTATGTTCATCACCATTATATACAACACGGAAAAACAAAAGTGAAAAAAAAAATGACAAAATCCCGTACACAAAACTACACAACGATTAATAACTTATCCGGCTCCGCGCTTGCGCGGGGGCTATACCGCTAGTCATCATAATCGTAAACCGTATTTCTAAATCGAGTTTAGGATCTAGCATTGGTGCTAGAAGGAAAAGGAGATTCATCACAAAATATTTCTCTAGATATCCGACATGAAACACTACAGAAGCAACTCAAACATAAACAAGATCCCCCAACCAATTGAACCATGTCCAACCTAGATGGTGCGCAAATTGAATAATTGAAATATTTATTTAAATTTTAATTATTTATTTTGGTTACTAATTCGGATTTTCAAGTCGGAGTTTCTAGAATACCAATTAAAATACAGTATATTTTATACCAAATATCTATCTATTCGGGTATCTGTGTTTCAGAAAAAAAGTGTTTTAAAAAAGAATTTATTCGGGTATCTTTACAGCTCAAAACTTGAATCGAATCAAATCAAATATGAATTAAGGTTTCAGTTTTGATTCGGTTTGGATAGTGTTTTTTCTCAGGTCTAGGCTTGATTATTTGAACCAGCATAAACCCCAACCAAAATTTCTGCAAAATCCCAACCAAACTGCATCATGATTTCTAAAATGCTACTAGCTAATAACAACCTTCTTTCAGCTTTGAGTCGGTATACATTTAAATCCACACTGTCTATAGAGAGCTCTATGCCTACATCTAAACCAACAGAGAAGAAAGAAAAAACCAAGTTAAATAAAACAAAACTGGCCTTAACACACTAATTCTTCAACCTCGGTTTCAAGGAAGCAAGATCCTTAGGCAAGATCAGCAGGCATCTCGCGGATTCTAGTACCATAGTACCTCTCGATGTCACAAAGAGTCTTCATGTCAGAGTTTTTCACAAAGTTAATCGCAACACCTTCCTGGCCAAACCGTGGCCAGCTAGTCCAGTGCGATGAATGTAAAGCTCCGGGTTATTGGGTATATCATAGTTTATGACATGAGAAACCTATTTACATAATAATTAAAGATTCCAAGTAAGGATTGTTTTAAGACATTGATAGTTAAAAGAGAGAGAGATCATACTGTCTGAACATCGATCCCTTGTGCCCACACATCGGAAGCAATTAAAACACGCAGAGCCGGTCCTAGATATTTAAAGGCTGCAAGCAAAAAATCTTTTTTTGGCCGATTTGCATATATTTTTATAGTAAAAAGTTTTAAAAATGCACATCTGACACTCGAACCCATGTTACTTAAAAAAGAGGAGAAGGTAATTTGCCACTACAACAAAGGAATTATTCGTAATTATGTGGCCGAATAAATACTATAAAATTTGCGGCTGGAAGCCATTGCTTGGTTGGCGTGGCCTCAAGGCCGGCACTGAAAACACGGCTTTTAAAAGACCGGAACTGGTTCATGATCTCGCCTCTTTCCTTTTGACGTTTGTCTCCATGCATTGATGAGACTATAAAGTTACTACTCCTCATCTTCTCGTTAAGCCAATCCACCTATATTAAAAATGAAGATCGACTATCTGCATAAGATATAGGGAGACCAAAGAGCTTAAGAACACGAGCGTACTTTTTGTCTTGTGTTGCAGAAGATAATAGCTTAATTGATAACAAGCCTCCCATAAAGATATCACAAAGTGTATCGAACTTCCACTCTTCTTCCCCAACATCAACGTAATATTGTTTGATTCCCTGAAAAAACATGAAAGCTAACTGTTGTATGTAGTTTCATGGTTAATTGAAGCTAAAAACGTTAAGCATAGGAAACACACTCAGTTCAAGAGTCAAATCATCACGCTGCACAAGTATCCTCACAATAGCAGAAATCAAGCAGACCTGTAGACGTCGTAGATCTGATATTTCAGACCTTTGCTCAGCATTTCATCTGATTCATCGAGGATCAAAAGCTTAACAGATTTGGTTTGTAAGCTTCCTCTCTTTATCATATCATAGACGACTCGACCAGGTGTCCCGGAC
Organism: Brassica oleracea var. oleracea; assembly: GCF_000695525.1. Classification (NCBI taxonomy): domain Eukaryota; kingdom Viridiplantae; phylum Streptophyta; class Magnoliopsida; order Brassicales; family Brassicaceae; genus Brassica; species Brassica oleracea. The sequence goes on from NC_027752.1 coordinate 15,581,212, forward strand.
ACAGCATGTACACCATGCTCCAGCTTCTTCATGTCTTCTCAAATGCTCTTAACACCGATGCAGGCATATGCCTTAATATTGGTGTGTACTCCAATCGCATGTATCGTCTTCTCTGTTTGTGGAGACAAGACCAAAACCTGAATCCTTGAAAGCAACAAACAAACAAAACAAAACAAAATATCAGAAAAACAGATTTTTACTTAATTCAAATAAAGAGACGTACTTTCTGGAGGAAGTGTTGCCGATTTGGCAAACGGAAATAGCAATCATGGAAGTTTTGCCCGTACCGGACTGAGCCTGAGCGATAACATCGCGTCCTTTGAGAATAGGCAGCACAGCTCTCTGCTGAATCTCAGAAGGTTTCTTGACTCCGCGAAGAACTTTATTATTCATCCCCATGCCGTCGAAACTCGCTATGGGTTTGATTGATCCCTTTGGTCGTTTTGAAGACAAGATTCTCCTCATCCAATGCTCCTCCTACACTTCTCCAATCGTTTCCTTTGGCCGCCGCCATGATTCTCTATCAGTCGGAATCAAGACAGGATCCTGTTGTTGTAAGAATATTTTATATTCTATGCCACCTATGTGTGGTTTTATGGTTTTGGATAAAGTTCACGTTCATATTAATGTTTTTAGATTCTAATATAAGGCAGTGGATCAGTTTCCATTAATGAATTAGAATCCCGGTGTATTGATATATATATTAAATAATGGTATATAATATATATGAGTATACGTTGTGGTCAGGAGCGGATGTACATAGTTTACTACGGAGGCACATGTCTCCTACTACTTTAAAAAAAACTAATTATTTTAACTAAATATAATTATATATATATAATCACAAGAGACGTAATAATCTAAAACAACATTATTTTATGACTATAAATTTCACGTAACCCATTCTATACAGAAATATAAGTTTAGTTTTAAAAAGCTCAATCAAAAACTAAATAAAATTAATAATGGAAGTTATTAATTTTGATCTAGTTACACCCATCCACGTTTTTGTGGTCTTCTTTCTTCTAGCTTTTACCAATTAAACAAGTACGTCTAACAAGATCGACACATAAGCTAAAAGATAAACTAGATGAAAATTTGATTTATGTGATTTAAGTAATAAGAAATAGTGATAACATAAAAACTATAGTATTGTGCTTATTTTTTTATTTTTTTTCCAGAGACAAAATTTCAACGGAAAAATATTTCAAGCCTAAAAGAAAATTTGCATTTACATTTGTAAACACATAATTATTTGGATGCATTGTCTTCTTGTGCCCCACTAATTCATTTCAACAGTTTGATGAGTTAAAAGTTATGATATTGTCTGAGTTTTATCATGAAAATTTTGGTTCTATCGAACGGATTACTCTTGAGCTTCAACTAGATTTTTATATTGACAATATTCGGGATGATGAAAGATTTTCTAATTTGAAGGATCTTGGAGATCTTGCATGCATGATGGTGAAGATAAAGAAACAGCTTTAACATTCTCAAGTTTATCGGTTTTTGAAGATAATTTTGACTTTTACATGTCGCCACCGCTACAGTTGAGAGATGTTTTCAGCGATGAGGATTGCGAAGGTTAGCTTGCGGAACCGATTAAGTGATAGTTTTTAAATGATTATGTCATTTGTTTTCTTGAAAAAGAATTGTTTGAGAAAGTAACAAGTGAAGCAATAGTGAAAATTTCTAGAATCACGAATCTTGTAGGATAAATTTGTAAGGTACTTTTTAGTTATATATTTTTTTATCTAAACGAGTTAGTTATTAAAGTACCCCCGACTAATAAAAGTTCTAGATCTGCCACTGGTTGTGGTACGGTTATTATATGAAGAGTTATGTTGGAATTGTGGAGAGTTGTGTTGCTTAACACACAATCCTTTGACAAATATACAAGACCTTGTGCATTGTCTTATACGCACGTAAGAAAATCGAGAGTCTTTCAAAACACATAATAATAATACTGATTATCAACAAGAGAGATTAAGGAAGGTTTGGGTTTTCTTTACCATCAAAGAGGAGAAGGTTAAAGAGGAGGACATCAATTGGTGGGATTGCATCCAAGTGTGAATCAAGGTTAGTGTTTCCACTTTCTTTAGAAACATGTTAGGATTGAATTGAGGCAAATCTAAATTAGGTCTTGGTGTTGAAATAAATTAACATATGGTATCAGACCCATCTTAGATTTGATTAATTCATCCTTGAGTGAATCTGTTTGTTACGTGATGCTTGTGAAACATTCGCATTGAATTTTTGAAGTTAAATTATTAAAGTTACGACAACAATGAAAATGGGTAGTGTCTAATGATGCAATACCAATATATATGGTTAACTATAGTTGTCGTAAAAAGTGTTTTGCATGGTTAAACATTGATTGATTTATTAAAAGTCACGACGGTTCATGTGTGGGTTAATATGCTTGTTTGAATAAAACTGTTGAATTGAAATCTGGGTTTCACTGTTGTTACCGTGAAGTAAATTAGTGAATTTCCTTAAATATTTTGGAATATTGTTAATTCATGAGGTTTACGTTTTCGGTAAGAACCCGTAAAGGAATTGCACTCATAATATTAACGTTTGGCATCATGCGATAAGAAATATCTGAATCTATATTATTAAAAAAGAAATACCCATTTGAAAATGTTCTTACTTCATTAATTAAACTCCCTATTTTTTTGCTTGTCTTTTTCAGTTGCATTTATGAAAGATCCTAAAACGAATAAAACTGCATAATTTATTACTTGTCTTTTCAGTTACATTAATGAAATATGCTTAAATGAATTTAACCTTCCTATTTTATTGTTTGTCTTTTTCAGTTACCTTAATAAAATATCCTTAAATAAATTTAGACATAATGTCATTTAATCAACAAAAAAAACTCATGAGTTATCCTTACGTGCATAATTTTAATAACGGCATTTTATATTTGAAAGAGAAATGAATTTTCTTTCAAACAATATTTTTGTAAATTTATTTTTTAAAAAATAATCAATTTAAATTGTTATTATCATTGAATATAATTATTTTTGACATAATTTGAGTTTTCGTTTACATCAAAACTTATCATATTTTAGGATAATTTTAATTTAAAATGTAATTTTCATATTTTTCAAAAAAATTCTAAAAATATTTTTTAAATATTTTGTTATAATTTTTTAAAAAATATTGAGTTGCATTTCAAATAAAAAGGTAAAGATATTAAAAATATTCTAATTAAAATATGTAAAATTTAATATAGTTTTAAGGAAATGGTCAAAATAAAAAAAGATTACACATAAAAAAAATCATGATTTTTGTTAACTGGGCGGATCATTATTTATATGATATCGCAAACGAAAGAAAAATTTATGTTTTTACAATCATCTAATTAACTATGTATACTCATTTTTTATATCTTTTTATATGATATCACATATTCGTAAAAAAATAGATAGTTTAAGATGCAAAAAAAAAATATTTACTTAATGAATATAATATGAATGAATTTTAAAAATACATCATTTAATAAAATAAATAATTAAAAACTAAAAATTCATACCCGCACTGGCGCGCGGATCAGGATCTAGTTATTATATATGATAGTCACCAAAGTGACCTAGTTATATTACATATAGATATTAAAAATAATAGAGCTATAATTGATCAAGATCAAGGATGCTAAATGACATAAAAATTTGATCGACCAATTAAATTATTATTTATATTCTAGGAGATCACCCAAATGTGGATCATTTGATTTTTCATTGGCTTTCCTGAAAAATCAAAGGGGTACACATTTTATTGTCCTAACCATAGTACGAGAATAGTTGATTCGGGCAATGCTAGGTTCATTGAAAACGGTGAAACTAGTGGGAGTGGTGAACCAAGAAAAGTGGACATTAATGTAGTTCAGGTTGAAGTTTCTTCACCTGTAGTTCCACCTGAAGTAGTTGTTCCTATTGTTGCATCAGACTCTAATGACACAATAGGACAACAAAATGATGAGCCAGTCCCACTAGCTGAAGATACTGTTGATGAACATGTCATAATTCAAGAAGGGAATAGTGAACCACAAATACCTTTAAGGCGATCTGGAAGAGAAAGAAGATCTGTCATTTCAAACGATTATGTGGTTTACACTATTGAAAATGAATGTGGCTTAAGCATGGGTGACGATCCGATCTCATTCAAAATAGCCATGGAAAATGACAATTCTAAAGAGTGGTTTGATGCCTCAAAAGAAGAAATGAAATCTATGGATGATAATCATGTATGGGACTTTTTCTCCTGTTTCAAAGAAGGATTCTCTTAGAATTGTTTTGGCTTTGGTGGCTCATTATGATCTTGAGCTTCACCAGATGGATGTGAAAACCGCCTTTCTGAATGGAGATCTTGAGGAGGAAGTATATATGGACCAACCAGAAGAATTCGTAGTCACATGAAAAGAAAATTTGGTGTGTAAACTGAGAAAATAAATATATGGACTAAAACAAGCTTCTCGACAATGGTATATAAAGTTTAATGATACCATCACGTCATATGGTTTGGTAGAGATTATCGTTGATCGATGTATCTATTTTAAGATCAGTGGGAGTAAGTTTGTGATTTTAGTTCTATATATTGATGATATTTTACTTGCTGCAAATGACATGGGTATGTTACATGATGTAAAGAAGTATCTCTCTACGAACTTTGAAATGAAAGATATGGGTAAGGCATCTTATGTGATCGGTATAGAAATCTTTCGAGATAGATCACAAGAACTGTTAAGTTTGTCTCAGAAAGGATATATCAATAAGATTTTACAGAGATATAGAATGGAGAAATACTCTGCAGGAATACCTCCAATTAAAAAGGTTGACAAGCTCAGTAAAATGCAATGTCCTAAAAATGAATTGGAGCGTAAAGAAATGGAAAGAATTCCCTATTCATCAGTGCTTGGGAGTTTGAACTATGTTCAGACATGTACTCGACCCGATATCAACTTTGCTGTTGGAATGTTGGGTCGATATCAAAGTAATCCCGGAATGGACCACTGGAAAGCTGCAAAAATGGTTCTCAGGTACTTGCAAGGCACCAAAGAGCACATGCTTACATATAGGAGATCTGATCAGCTGGAAGTCATTGGATATTCAGATTCAGACTATGCTGGATGCGTTGATAGCAGAAAATCGACGTTTGGCTACTTGTTCCTTGTATCCCATAACTAAAATAGTAAAGCCTTATCTATAACCCGTTCGGGTTCAGATCGGATATTTCGGATTTTGGATATTTCGGCATAGGGGTATAGAAACCGTTTGGGTATTTCTATACTTCGGGTCGGGTTCGGGTATTTTTAGTTTGGGTTCAGTTATTTCAGGTCGGGTTCAGATATTGAGATTTTGAAAGAAAAAAAAATTAAAATTTTCATTTTTAGGTTTATTCTATTTAAAAATATAGATTTCACTTAACTGATTTTTAATTTTTTAATAGATTGAATGATTGATGATGACAAAAAAAAATAGATTGAATAATTGATAGATTTGGAGATAACATTTCAAAAATAAATAAACATTAATTTGGCTATTGTTTTAAAATTTTGAATGTAACTTTTGTTAAAACATGATACAAAAAACTTGATATGCATTTTAATTGAGTGACAAATCATTTTCTCCGTAATTATATGTATATTATATGATCTTAAAGTATGTGTAACATCAATTTAAATATTTTGAATAAAATGAGAGATGTAAACAAGAAATATAAGGGTAAGTATACATATGTTCAGTTATCTTCGGATATCCATTCGGGTTCGGATATTAACCGTTTGGGTTCGGATATCCAATCTCTCATAAATCTATACCTGTTCCGGGTATTTTGCTATTTCGGTTCGGATATCGGTTCGGGTTTTTCGGGTCGGGTTCGGATACGGGTTCGGATATCGGGTAAAATGTCCACCCCTATATTTGACACTGAGAATTCACATAAAGTTATGTTTCTGATTTATTAACTATGTTATCATTAAAGTATGTGTATACACTTATGGTTCGTAGATAACATATGGTTGGTTTGAGAATAAATTTTTTTCTCATATAAGGATTAATATAAAATTAGAATTAATTTTGTGATACATGGAAGGGACTACGTCATTTAATGGCATACAACCGCCATGATTCTGTCAATTCAAATTTTGGTAAAGATCAAGTAAACTTGATATAAAAGTGCGCATTGAAGTTGTTGAACCCTTATGTCGACGAAAGGGTCAAGTGAGAGAATGTAAGAATATTTTATATTCTATGTGATCTATGTGTCTATTGGTTTAAGATAAAGTTCAAGTTCATATTAATGTTTTTAGATTCTAATATAAAACGATACCGTGATGGATCGGTTTCGATTAATGAATTGGAATCCGGATGTATTGATAACTCTCCTACTTTACCTTATATTTATAAATTTCTTTAATCTCATGATTACATACATATATGTTATATATGTTAAATAATGGTATATAATATATATGAGTATACGTTGTGGTACGGTTATTATATGAAGAGTTATGTTGGAATTGTGGAGAGTTGTGTTGCTTAGCACACAACCCTTTGACAAATATAAAAGACCTTGTGCATTGTCTTATACGCACGTAAGAAAAGCGAGAGTCTTTCAAAACAGATAATTATAATACTGATTATCAACAAGAGAGATTAAGGAAGGTTTGGGATTTCTTTTCCATCAAAGAAATAACCAAAAGGAGAAGGTTAAAGTGGAGAACATCAATTGGTGGGATAGCATCCAAGCATGGATCAAGGTTAGTAATTCTACTTTATTTAGAAACATGTTAGGATTGAACTGAGGCAAATCTAAATTAGGTCTTGGTGTTGAAATAAATTAACAGTTGTAACGACAACTTTGGAGGTTTCGACGGTTAGAAGATGGAGAAGAGGGAGAAAGTGTTGGGACAGAAATAGGGTTTAGGGATTTGAGGTGAGGGGAGGTCTGAAAAGTATGAGCAATCAGGGTTAGATCAACCCACACATACAGAATCAGGTCCTGAAAAGGCCGACGGATCTTCAGACGTACGAGGGTGGTGGGTTTGGTAAAGAGAGATGCGAGGATTGTTGAAGTGAACTTGAAATAGCTTGAGGAGCAAGCTATCTCTTTCCTAATGAGCTATTGAAAAGGAAAGATAAATATGATTGAGATTTATCTATTAGAGAGTTATCCTAATGAGTTTAGGAACTCAATTTTATATATAAGGATATACAAGAATGTTGCATAACTTAGAGAGTTGTGAGAGCTTTAGTTTTGAGTTATTTTCTAAAGCATTGAGAGAGTTATAATAAAGTGTTTGAGTTTGAGAAGATCTTAAGTTCTTAATCGTTGAGTTACTGTTATAGTTTGATTCCATAATTGGTATCAGAGCCTCTATTAAGTCAAACAAATTGAAAACATGAGCGACATTGTTGCAGTGCCGCCTAGCACCACGAGGAGTGGTGGATCATCGACTATACAGTGTCCAATGCTTAACGACACTAATTACACCGTATGGATAATGCGCATGAAGGTGGCATTAAACGTTCATAAGGTCTGGGAGGCCATTTATCCAGGAGAAGAAGATGGAGAGAAGAATGATATGGCGAGAGCTCTACTCTTCCAATCCATACCGGAGTCATTAATATTACAAGTCGGAAATCTTGAAACCCCGAAGGAAGTCTGGGAAGCGATAAAGATGAGACATATGGAAGCTAATCGTGTGAAAGAAGCTCACCTGCAAACCTTAATGGCTGACTTCGACCGGTGAAAGATGAAAGAATCTGATTCAATTGATAATTTTGTTGGGAGACTCTCAGAGTTTTCAAGTAAATCAGCATCTTTAGGAGAGAACATTGAAGAACCGAAACTTGTCAAGAAATTTCTTAACAGTCTACCTCGAAAGAAATATATACACATAATAGCTGCACTTGAGAAAATCCTTGATCTCAACAAAACAAGCTTCGAAGATATCGTGGGAAGGTTGAAAGCTTATGAAGAAAGAATTTGTGATGATGAAGAAGAGAAAGTTGAAGATCAAGGTCAAAACAAACTGATGTACACTAATACAGATACACAGCCGAACCAAGAGAGGTATGATTCAGGGAGAGGTAGAGGTAGAGGAGGAGGACGGTATGGATATAGAGGAAGAGGTCGAGGCCGAAACAGCTATCAAAATGGAGGCTACTATCAACAAAATGGAGGCTAGACAAGAGTGAGAGATGCTTCTAAGGTTGTGTGCTTTAGATGCGACAAGTTAGGACATTTTGCGATGAATTGTCCCGACAGATTTCTTAAGTTACAAGAAACTCAGGAGAATGAAGAAGAAACTACTGAGGAAGCAGATGAGCTAATGATGCACGAGGTTGTGTATCTCAACGAACGTAATGTTATGCCAAGCAAGCTGGATGACGGGTCAGACAGAGACAACTTATGGTATCTAGACAATGGGGCTAGTAATCATATGACAGGAAAACTTAACTTCTTTACAAAGCTTGATGAGAGAGTAACAGGAAAGGTCAAGTTTAGCGACGATTCCCGTATAGACTTTAAGGGAAAAGGATCGATTATGTTCATAACAAAGAGTGGAGTACGAAAGATGCTATCAGACGTCTACTTCATTCCTGAACTCCGAAATAATAAAATAATTCTAGGACAGGCTACTGAGTCTGGATGCAAGATTAGGATGAAGGAAGATTACTTATATCTATATGATCGAGATGATCAGTTGTTGGTAAAAGCTAACAAGACACGTAACAGATTATACAAGGTGATTATGGAGGTTGAAAGTACGAGGTGCCTACAACTGATTCATCTCAAAGATTCATCAAAGTGGCACGCACAACTAGGGCATGTCGGACTAGATAACCTAAAGTTGATGGTCAAGAAAGGGCTGGTCGTTGGCATGCCAAGATTTGATGTAGAGAAGGAGACATGCACATCCTGTTTGCATGGCAAACAAGTAAGAAAATCGTTTCAGCTCTTTCCGTGCATCAACCACATTAGAACTAATACATGGTGATCTATGCGGTCCTATAACACCACCTACTGCTGGAAAAAGTAGGTATGTGTTTGTCTTAATTATGACTATTCTAGATACACGTGGACTATTCTTATGAAAGAGAAGAGTGAAGCCTTCACTAAGTTTAAACGGTTTAAGATGATGGTTGAACAAGAAACGGGTACTACGATCAAGACATTCAGAACTGACAGGGGTGGAGAATTTACTTCTCAAGAGTTTCAAGATTCCTGTAATGATTCAGGAATCAAACGGCATCTGACAGCACCATATTCACCGCAGCAGAACGAGTGGTGGAGAGGAGAAACAGAACATTTCTTGAGATGACTCGGAGTATCTTAAAGCATATGGAGGTTTCAAATTGGCTTTGGGGAGAGGCAGTAAGGCATGCAACGTATCTGATAAATCAACTAGCGATAAGAACTCTTGTGTTGCAGACTCCTTATGAGAGCTTCAAGAAGAAAAGGCCTAACATCGAACACTAGAGAGTATTTGGGTGTGTCGGGTACGTGAAGATCGACACACCACACTTGAGAAAGTTAGATGATAGGTCACGAGCACTTGTTCATCTAGGAACCGAGCCTGGATCGAAAGCCTATAGACTTCTTGATCCAATAATGCAATGAATAGTTGTACGCCGGGATGTAATGTTCGACGAAAACCAGAGTTGGAAGTGGATTGAAACAAATAAAGAAGCGATACAGAGTCTTGTGTAGTAGATTTTGGTCTCAAAGATGTTGAAAGTGCAACTATACCACCAGAAGTAGACACACCCGACGGAGAAGTTGTTAATACCGAAGCCAAAAACGAAGAAGACGTTTTGGAAGAATCACCAGTAGTCTTGCGAAGGTCTTCCCGTGCGACCAAGATGCCAAGTTATCTAGAAGACTACGAGTTGTTATGTGAAGATGATGATAAGTACGAGTTGTTATGTGAGATCGAAGTTGAACACCTTTTGTTGCTTGCAAACGAAGAATCATGGAACTATGAAGAAACAAAGGAGTTAAAGGTATGGAGAGACGCCTTCGAGGATGAAATCAACTCTATTGTGAAAAACAACACATGGACTTTGGTTGATCTTCCTTCGAACTTCAAAGCAATTGGCTTAAAGTGGGTATTCAAAGTCAAAAAAAATTCTGATGGTTCCATACACAAATATAAAGCAAGACTCGTAGCTAAAGGATATACACTACAAGAATTGTTTAATATAGCTAAGGACGAGCGACGACAATTCCGTAGCCGTATTCATTAGCTACGTAAATAGCAACAGATAGCAACAAAAGTAGAAATTTATAAATTTGTAGCTAAATCTGTTGCGATCTCTAGCTAAGTAGCTACAACTGTGATTTGTAGTTATTCCATAACTAACTTGCTACTGATTAGCTAAAGAATAAGTTATCGCAAAAGCAATTTTAACAAACAAATGATTATGAATACTTTGGCACCATATGATATGATAGATAGTATCACCAGTATTTTAAAATTCGATTAAAGAAATGTATTCCACTACACATTAAGACAATTTTGTTCTGAGATTTATGAATTTAGTGATAAGTGATCATATAGATTATAGAGACTGAGACAAACAATTTTTTGTAAAAGTGAGACAAACAATTTTTTATGTTTAACTGAGGGTGTAAAAATCACATTTATGTAATATTTTTATGTATCGAATTGAAAAAAATGTAAACATTGAACCTAATCTTAAACTTAAACCTTACATCTTACACCATAAGGGCATCTCCATTCCTACTCCATTTTTTTCTCTAAAATGGAGTAAAAGTGATTATGGAGTAAATAATGCTCCAACCCAACCTCATATCTCATTCCATAATGAAGTTTACTCCATAAATGGAGTAATCTATTTTTTTTTGTTCATCACTCCATTATAGAGTGGGAAATGAAGTAGGATTGGAACAATTTTACTCCATTTTCACTTTTACTCCATTTTGAAGGAAAAAATGGTGTTTTACATTGGAGATGCTCTAAACCATAAACCATAAAATCTGCTTAGTAAACTCTAAACCTTCATTTTTTTGAAAAGAAAACCCTAGAAATCTATACCCTAAACAATAAACCCTAAATATGTATACCCTAAACCATGAACATAATATCCATAGTTGTATATTGGGAATTTAGATGTTTATTATAGTTATTAAAATATAATAACACTAGTTGCATATTTGATTTTAGCAGGCATCGATATAATTTAGGAAGTATTTATTAGAATATGCGTATATAATTTATCTCATTTCATTTCGTCACTTACCAAAAAAAAATTAGAAATCAGCGCCAGTCGCCAGATTTATTTCATGGCCGCGAAATATTTTCCAAAAACTTTCAGTATCCCCCCCCCCCCAAAAAAAATATTTTCTCAAATCTCCGCCAAAATTTTCTGATTATAACTTTAATTCTTGTTCTTCATCTTTCCCAGTCTCTCTCCAAATCTCTTTTCCCCTTCACGGTGATGATATACACAGCCTTTTTCAATATTTATCTTTTCGTTTTCTAATAGCTTCAAGACAGATTCTTCTTTAATTTTGTAATTCGGATCTGGGTAGTGGGTGTTTACAAATCGTAATTGAGTTGGGTTAATTTCTTCATTCAGCCTCTTCCTTATTTACTGTGAAATTATATTGTTTAGATTTGTGTAGTGGAAGTGTTTTATGACGAATCGATTTAGGGTTCTCATCGGGAAGTACGCGGCCGAGTGAAGGGAGACAAATTCAAAGCGAGCAAAGAAAGATGTACTTCAGCTTCGTCCTTCCCACAGGGGGAAGCAAAGCATATGTTACTGCTCTCTTAAATCGACTTGTCGACGTTTATTCTCCTGAAGATTGCAGCTCTCTCTATATGTGTTTCTAGATTTCGAGTTAACCGCCCTCATTCAAGAAGAGAAGTTCCTCAGCTTAGTTTCAGGTACCAGTTCCGTGCTTGATTTCTAATGTCTGTCTGCTTTAGAAGGAACTCAGATTTCTTCAAACACCAGATTCGCCGTGTTTGATTTCACATTTAAGTTTGTTGAAGTCTGTGTTTGTTTTCTAATCGCAGGCTTCGATTCGGACTGCGACGTTGATCCTGACCCGAGCTTTAGGGAGATTATGAAAGATGTTGAGTTCTTTGGTAACACAGTCCTCTCGGTCCTTTCTCTCGTGCTACACACAAGTCGTACAGCTTTTGGATGGTAAGATTTTATCTGCACAGCAAGTGTTTTGTTCATGATTTTTTTTTTGTGAAAGTTACATCTTGACGCCTGTTCTGTGCTTCAAGTAGTTAAATCCTTTTTGTTGTTTTTGCAGCACCAACAGGAACAGAGGCTATCCTGCCATATACATACATTTTGCATTGATTTTTTCAGAGGTAAATCCTCATTGACCTTATTAAGTTTCCTTTTAATTCTCCTAAAGATTTTATCCCTTAGTGAATTTTTGTTCTTCTAAACTACAGCTCTATGATTTCTAACGGAACACCATGAACGAACAAGATGACCAATTTAAAGCTTTGGAGAAGCTGGGTTTTCAACAAAAATTTCATTAGTTTTAGATCTTTTTGTATTTGGTTTTACAATGTTAACATTTTGGTATCAAACAAGTTACTTTTTGTTGGATTATGTTCGAAAATTAAAATTGACACTTTTTCATTTTGAGAATTAACTATAATTTTAAATAAATAATTATATTTAAATTTCAATTAAAGTTTTAAAATTATAATGTGGCTACAAAATATCTGTAGCTATACTTGTCACTAGTTAGCAATAAAATAAGTTGTAGCAACGTTGTTGCTGGTGGCTACAGAAAAAGCTCTTGCTAATTCATTGCTAAATGGCTACAAAATGGCTAGAGATTTCAAAATAATCAGTAGCTATTTAAGTAAATTCTTCTAGTGATATACAGAAGCATGGTGTGGACCTTGATGAAGTATTTGCGCCTGTTGCCCGTATAGAGACCGTGAGATTGATCATGGGCATTGCTGCGTCGAGGGGATGGGATCTGCATCACCTTGATGTCAAGACCTCTTTCTTGCACGGTGAACTGAAGGAAGAGGTCTATGTTGCTCAACCTGAAGGCTACATGATCAGAGGAAGTGAAGTGAAGGTTTATAAGTTAAAAAAGGCACTTCACCAAGGGCTTGGAATGAGAAACATAATGCGGTCTTGCGCGATTTGAAGTTTGAAAGATGTCTAAAGGAGCCTTCTCTTTACCGAAAGGAGAAACAGGGACATCTTTTGATTGTAGCCGTCTATGTTGATGACTTGCTTGTGACAGGCTCGAGCTTAGAGATGATAAGCGAGTCTAAGAAAGGAATGGCCACACGGTTTGAGATGAGTGACCTTGGCAAGTTATGCTACTACCTAGGGATTGAAGTGATTCAACGAAAAGGGTGTATAATACTAAGCCAAGAACGGCATGCGACTAAGATTCTTGAAGGAGCAGGGATGATGGGGGTGTAACGCTGTACACATACCAATGGATTCAGGTCTGAAACTTTGTCAAGCTAAAGATGAGAAAATGGTTGATGAGAAGGACTATCGACGCAATAATGGCTGTCCGCGATACTTGATACATACAAGACCTGATCTAGCTTATAGTGTTGGAGTTTTGAGTCAATATATGCATGATCCGAAGGAGTCACACAAGGCTGTGCTTAAACAAGTTCTTAGATATCTACAAGGAAGTTTAGCGTATTATCTCGTGTATGAATCAAAGTCGCAAGAAGGTCTGATTGGTTACAGTGATAGTAGCTATAACATTGATCCAGATGATGGCAAGAGTACAACTGGACATATTTTTTATCTCGACAGTAACCCTATTACTTTGTGTTCTCAGAAGCTAGAGATTGTAGCTTTATCGTCATGTGAGGCCGAGTTTATGGCTGCAACGGAGACAGCAAAACAAGCAATATGGCTACAAGAACTTTATGGTGAGATCTTCAAGCAGGCGTGTGATAAAGTGGGAATACGGATTGACAACAAATCAGCAATAGCCTTGACCAAGAACCCAGTATTTCACGGACGTAGCAAACACATACATGCGAGATTCCACTTCATTAGAGAATGCGTTGAGAAGAACATGGTGAGCATGGAGCATATAGCAGGTGTGATGCAAAAAAATGATATTCTTACTAAAGCACTTGGGAGATTGAAGTTTAAAGAGATGAGAGATCTCATAGGAGTTCAAGATGTTTCAAATGGAGACTTCAAGATCAAGGGGGTGAATGTTGAAGTGAACTTGAAGTAGCTTGAGGACCAAGCTATCTCCTTCCTAATGAGTTATGGAAAAGGAAAGATAAATATGATTGAGAGTTATCTATTAGAGAGTTATCCTAATGAGTTTAGGAACTTGGTTTTATATATAAGGATATGCAAGAGTGTTGCATAACTTAGAGAGTTGTGAGAGCTTTAGTTTTGAGTTATTTTCTAAAGCATTGAGAGAATTATAATAAAGATTTTGAGTTTGAGAAGATCTTAAGTTCTTAATCATTGAGTTACGGTTATAGATTGATTCAATAAGGATATCCTACAACGACGACGTATAGCTTTTTTCTTTGACAACAACCGAAGTTTCTGATTACGAAGAGGGTTCCCTCCTGCTTATTTTAAAGTTAAACAAACATGTTCGTTCGTTGGTTGGTTGGAAAATAAATCGCAAACCTGACGGTGAAAAAAAAGTTTGGTGCGACGTTGGAATGGCGATCGGCTGGCCGTTTGGATATTCGTCCGGTTTAAATTTAATTTTATAAGTTTTTCGGATTCAACATTTTAAGTTCCATTTACAATATATATTTTATATATGTTGGGGTCGGTTAATAAACTTTAAATTCAGTTTATCTTATATTTATTCTGTCTAAGATCCAAACTCATTTCGAATTTGGTTAATAATATTTAGGATTTTACAATTTTAAAAATCATATAAGTATAAATATGAAATTATGTAACTGAAATATTTATTTAAATTTTAATTATTTACTATTTTCAAGTCAAATTTTCTAAAAAATTGAATTTTTAGATTACCAATTCAGATTTAGTTATATTTTTATACCAAATATTTATCGGGTATTTGAAAAGGTCAAAAACAAGAGTTAATTGGTGTCTGTATTTTATCGGGCATCTATATTGGCAAAGTGTCACTGCCTTCTGATTAATAATTTTAAGACCATAACACCCCTAGACGCTACTCTGCCAGCTGAAACCCTTGTCAGACTCGTGGACGTAAGGCGGTTATTAACTTCAAAAGAAACGAGTTTATGCATTGATGGTGTCCGTTTGACAAGACATAATCATATAATTTATGTTGTTCCTAGCTTATGTTTCCTAAACTCCTTTTGATTAATAATTTTAAATTATGAGTTTAATTAACTTTTGGAAAGATTATGGATATTTTCACATTTGATTAATAATTTTCAAATTATTAATCATATAATTTATGTGTTCCTAGATTATGTTCCCTAAATGCCTTCTGGTTAATAATTTCAAATTATGAGTTTACTTAAGTTTTGAGAAGATTATGGATATTTTCAAATTTGATTAATAAGTTTCAAATTATGAGTTTAATTAACTTTGGGAAGATTATGGGTATTTTTCGAAGTAAGTAAGATGTTATAAAATATTTGTTACTAATTGCTACTTAATTTAGTAACTGATAAATGTTTTGGTAAATGGTTTGTCGAATTATACATTGTTTCATACATGGTTTGTTACTTGATAAATTGGTAGATACATGATTTGCGAGTTGATATATTTTTTGATAAATTGTTTGTTATCTGATAAATTATTTTGTTACATGGTATATATTATTTTAGCTTATACACAAATTTATATCTAAATATTGACAAATGGTGGGTATGCTACATAGACTTGTTATTATTTGATAAAATATTTGTTACCTGGTATATGTTCTGTTACCTGATATATATTTTGATATAAAAAAAATTGATAGATGGTTTGTTACTTGGTACATGTTATGTTAGCCGATATATAATTTGTTATCTGATACATGTTATATTAGATCATATATAACACTATATCTTATCGGTTACAAATTACATTAGCTGAAATCTTTACGTGTTGTCGTTGTTGTTAGACAGTTTGGAAGATCCCCCAAATATATTCTTTTTCATATGTTTATAGTTTCTCTAAATTGAGACTAATAAAATGAAATTTGTAGGACATATATTTTTTTAGCGAAACTATAAATATCATATAGAAATGAGTTAGTCATATTGGTATATCGTGGTGGAGAGATAGTTAGTTAACTATTGCATGGTAACTTTGTTGTTTTATTCGTTAATTTAAAGTTTTGTAACTAACTTATTTATTACAGGATAAATAATATATTAGATTAATAATTAATACTAAATTATAAAATGTTATTATAATGTTATTGATTTGTTTAACACGCCATATATAACACTTAACTTGCTAATCAAATAAGTATCTTAACATCTCGATAATAAAAGAATTACTAACCTTCAAAATCAATGGAATCACTATCATAAAAGGTTTTATCTAGATTTGGTGTCAGATCATTTTTAGATTTCGCTGTAGCTTCAGAAAATTGGCATCTAAATGACGAAGCAATGAAAATATTCAAAGAGAGGGAGAAAGAGCACAAGAAAAAATAAACGAAGAGAATCAAAAGAAGAAAAAGAATGGAGGTAAGACAAAAGAAACGAAAATAATGAGAAAAAATACGAAAGAGATGAAGAAAAAAATGTATCAGACAAAAAGAAAATGAATGGAGGTAAAAAGAAAGAGAACGTGAGAGGAGAGGAGAAATTTCAGAGGAGAGAGTGTGTCAGATGAGACAAAGAATTACAGGAAGGAAAAGAGTGTAAAAAGAGCTTTTCTACTCTCTGCGGGACAGAGTACTTGAATGGTTTTTTTAATCATGACGCAGGGGTATAATCGTCCGCTCAAGTCACAATGGGCAAGACACAAACCATTAAGGTCAGTCGATGGGTAATTCACCAATTGGACCTCCACTATATATATTTAGCTAATTGTCTCTAAAGACAATTGAGAAAAAAAATCTAAAGCGCAGCTTGGAGAAAAAGGCGATCTTTGCATTCTCCCTCTCCGGTGGCCGGCAAGCTTTGTCGGTGCCGTGAGAAGGCTATTAGGGTATCTATGTTGTGTCTCTAGACTGAGTTGAAGCTATCGACATCTTTGGAGATTTTTGGATTAAGATGTGATTTCAATTTCACTTTGTAGTTTGCTTGGGTTGCTTATCCAGTTTTGTAGCTTTTTCTGGTGTGTGGTGTAGGGTATGCCGGCTCTGATGTAGGGTGGTACTTCTTCCATTGGATCTAGGTAGGCAGATAACTCAGTTAGTTCATAGGTGTTTGTCAGGCTTATCTTTTCTCTCGTCTCTGTCTTGGTATGTCGATCGGTCTCAGATTCGGGTAGTGGTCTTAGCTTCTCTCTTTGGTCTAAATCCATCACCTCCCGATATAAGTTTGGTTCTACAACAAGGTAGCATGTTGTGGTGTGATCTTGTGTAGCTTCACATGAGTCTGCTCCGTGGAGGCAATTCAAGGGAGTGTAGTGGATTTTGTTTAAGGTATTCAAATTTACCTTCGATAACTCTCTGAGGATCGTTAGATGGTTTCCTTTTCTTGAGTCATCTGTGGATTCTAGAAGTGGTTTTGCTTCATCCTTGGTTGATGTAGCTGATTTTCCTGGTTCAAGGCACTTCCTTCTTTTGTCTCAGCCAAATTCTCTCAAAATTTGATACCAATCCTCTGTTTCTATGGTTGTATCTATTGAAGAAGTTTAATGTTCTTCAGCACGCTAGTGTTTGGTTAGTCCTTCGACTGTTTGGAAAATGGCGTTGCTCGTGTTCTTGGGCAGTGATGTTCTGCTCTGGTTTGTGGAGTTGCTGTTTTTATCTAAGGCATCCAGTTTCTTATCTCCGACGTTCTTTGGGTAAGGCCTCGTCGTTTGACTTCATTGTTTATTTTAATGTTCTTTAATGGGTGAAGCTGCAGTGTTGCGAAGTTGTGATGTCCCTTGGTTTGAAATCAACTGGTTCTCCAGATTACTTGGTAAGGGACATTGGATCTGTGTCTCAATTGCATGTCTTTGAGTAGTTAGTTTCTAACGTCTTCTTTGGCTGCCCGGATTGAAGAAGTTTTTCTCTTGTGGCGTCTTGTTTGTGTTGATGAATGTGTTGTGGTTTGTTCGTGGTTCCAGTGTTTCACCGTTCTAAGAGATCTTCTTCCAACTCCAATAATTTAGTCGTGTATCGCTTTTTCATTCATCTCTTTTTCCGGCGCTGTTCAGCTCCACCCTTGTTGCAGACTATCATGGTCCTCTAATGTACCTATCTGTAACCTTGTCTCCTTCATTAAGTTTTGTTTAGTTGTTCTTTTAAATGTTTGTTTATAAAGTTTGTATCTAGGAGAGGTTACTCTTACCTTACCGGCTTATGGTTCCGGAAAAGTTGTATACCTTTGCCAGCTCTGTGTAATCTCTTGTCAATCTAATATAAATCTAATAGATGACAATAAAAATCGATTTACGGCTCAGAACTCAAATCAAATCAAATTTTAATTACGTTTATAGTTTTGATTCGGTTTGGATAGTGGATTTCACCTGTGTAAGTGAGCTGAAATAAGAAGAAATTAAAAACGAAAAAAGTATAGGAGAATCCATGTGCCGTACGTTCTTGTCGTAATATCGTGTAATTTTTCTTTGGTATTTTTGCATTCTTAACAATGCTTGGTCCCACAGCTCTTCTACTGTATGACCCTTGTCGTTAACCTCTTCGTTAACGTCTATGAGTTGCGATACCATGGTTGTCCTCAATGTAGGTACTTCCCTTTTTTATGGGGTTACTGCTTCTAGTCCATAAACTAGAGAGTAAGGATTTGTTTTTGTGTTTTCGTTGACTTATGTAAGGAGTTATCTAAAAAGAAAAACATGAGCTATGATTAAATATGGAAAATGTATGTTTTGTTGTTAATGAGATCAATAATAAACGATGAATACATAGGGAATGTAAGGACAAGAGAGTATGAATGTTTTAAGACTATAGTTTAGCGATCGAGAGACTTGGATGGCTTTGTCTTGGCTTTTCCTCTTTCTTTTATAGATCTTTGGAGATGGATCGTAACAGCGATGATCCCCGCGTGGATAAAATGTCTTTATGTAGTCGTTAGTGCTTTTGATTTCTTTACGTTTTACTTTGACTCACCGAGTTCGGCGGTGAAATTCTCTCAGCCAGGTGGGCTTTTATCTACGTGGGTCTACCGTTCCTTCTTGGGCTTCGATAATACTTGATCTGGGCTTTATTACGCTTGGGATGAGATCTCGAACCGGGTGTGGAACAGGGGTCACGCACATCCATCAACGTGTTTCTAATCCCCAATCACTTTATTTGGCTCTGCCTGTAAAAGAATCAGAGAAGAGAGGTGTATAATGTTTTGAAGGTAGAGATAGCTGATATTTATGACTTTTTTTATGTGTATTTTATTTCAGTGTCCTCATTCTTTCAATTTTAAACTATCGATATATATATATTTTTTTTTTTGAGTACTAGATTTCACGTTTAAATAAAAAACGTTGGACAAAATATGGGACAATTCAGCTGTTATGTTAATGTCTTTGATACACGATCTATACAAATAAAAAGGACTTTTTGAGGTTCAATGAAACGTACATATTAGCGAAAAAAACTTCTTCCGAAAGATGATACGTGGCATTGTTACTAAAAAATAAAAATCGATAAAAAAATAAATATACAATATAAGAAAAAATAAATAATAAGTAAATATACAATATAAGAAATAGAAATAATACATTAAACAATAATAAGTAAATATACAATATAAATAATAAGTAAATATACAATATAAAAAATAGAAATATTACATTAAGCATCTACCATGATAATATCATTTGATATAAAAACAAAAAAAATTAGAATAAGTAAATATACAATTAAGAAATGAAAAAATCCAAATTATATATACTAATAAAATAGACATTTTGAGGCTTCATGGAGCGTCCACATCAGTCAAAAAAATTAGAATAAGTAAATATACAATTAAGAAATGAAAAAAACTAAATTTATACTAATAAAAAGAACCTTTTGAGGCTCCATGGAGCGTCCACATCAGCGAAAAATACTTCTTTCGAAAGATGTCATATGGGATTGTTACTAAAAAATAAAATAAAATAATAAATAAATATACAATATAAGGAAAAATAAATAATAAGCAAATATACAATATAAGAAATAAAAATATTACATTAAACATTTATCTGAAAATGTATAATAAAATAAATAATAAGTAAATATAAAATATGGAAAATAGAAATATTACATTAAAAATCTATCGTAATATTACAATTTTGATATAAAATCAAAAAAATTAGAATAAGTAATTATATTACATAATAAAAAATAAATAATCTGTACTAATAAAAAAGATCTTTTGAGGCTCCATAGAGCGTCCATATCAGCTAAAAATACTTCTTCCGAAAGATACCACGTGGCATTGTCACTAAAAAATAAATAAATTTACAATGTAAGGAAACATAAATAATAAGTAAATATACAATATAAAAAATAGAAATATTACATCAAACATCTATCGTAATATTACAATTTTGATATAAAATCAAAACAATTAGAATAAGTAATTATATTATATAATTAAAATAAATAATATATACTAATAAAAAGGACATTTTAAAGCTCCATAGAGCGTCCACATCAGCGAAAAATACTTCTTCCGAAAGATACAACGTAGCATTGTTACTAAAAAATAATAATAAAAAATAAATATACAATATAAGAAAAAATAAATAATAAGTAAATATACAATATAACAAATAGAAATATTACATTAAACATTTATCTGAAAAATATATAATAAAATAAATAATAAGTAAACATACAATATGAGAAATAGAAATATTACATTAAATATTTATCGTAATATTACAATTTTGATATAAAAAAAAATTAGAATAAGTAATTATATTACTTAATAAAAAATAAATAATAAGTAAATATAAAATATAAGAAATGAAAAAACAACATTAAACATATATTTGAAAAATGTATAGGTTTATATTTTGGGGTTCTTTCAAAAATGACTCAAAATTTCAAGTCAAACACAAAAATAACCTATGTTTTTTTTTGAAACTTTGTTTTGTCCTATTCACCCTAGAAGTTCTAGTTATTCACGGAAATGCCATTATTTTTTTTTTCTTTTTTTTTTAGGAAAATAATGCTTTTACCTTACCATCCTCATCTTCACCAAATATTTACAACTTTGCCATTGACATCAACACCTCGACCACCATGAACTACCAAATTGAGAGTGTTAATGCCTTAAAGTTTCGATTTTTTCTCATCCTTTCTCATTTTCTATCCACACAAACCACATATCCTACACTTTCTCTCAAAATTCATCAAAAAAAAATGAAGATTTTGATTACAAATTATGTAAGGTTCATTAGCTCACGATTCTTGGTGATTAAATAGTAGGTAGCTGTTGTGATGAAGTTCTGGGTGATTGGAGAAACCACGAACCACATTTTATTTTTCAGATCTGTTCGCCGAAGAAGACTTCTTTCTTCATCGAGAAGATTTCCTTAGAAGTCTTCTGGTCAATGCATAGTTTAGTTTTGCAATTGACATTTTGTGTGTTTTTAATAGAAGACTTCCCTAGAAGTCTTTTAACTTTCCTTGTAAACAAAAAATTTCGAAATTCTAAAAGAAGACTTCCTTAGAAGTCTTCTCGGATAAACATGTTAGTTTTAAATTTGACCGAAGTTCGTCAGAAATTTGACTTTTTGTAGAATCCTGGAGAAAACTTCTACAGAAGTCTTCTGAAAGTCTTCCTTAAGTCTTCTCAATGCCGGAAGATGTCTGCGTGGGTAACTTTTGCAATTGAAAAATAATAGTACAACATTTAATATCAATGAGAAGAATTCTAAATAAGTCTTTTCGAGTTAATTCTGGATTTTGGTCAAACCTTTACCCGCGAGAGAAGAATTCTAGAGAAGTCATCCGACGGAAGACTTCTAAAGAAGTCTTCTTTCGAAAAGTCAAATATTGTCAATTGCAAAAGTAACCCAGCAGACTTCTTGCAACATTGAGAAGACTTCTGGAAGACTTAGAGAAGACTTCTTTTGAAGTATTTTCCAGATAGACTTCCCTAGAAGTCTTCTACAAAAAGTCAAAATTCTGACCAACTTCGGTCAACGGTCAAGTTCAAAAGTAACCTGTTTATCCGAGAATTTTGAAAAAATTTATTAAAATTTATTAAAATTTATCTTCTACGTAAATCTTTATTAAAGAAGTCTTCTCTGGGAATTTCGAAAAAATTTCAATTTCAAAAGTAAGCCAATATTTACAAAGGAAGACTTCCAAAGATGTCTTCTGTAGTGTAGACATCTTAAGAAGTCTCCCTTCGTAAATTTGCAATTGCAAAAATGACATAAACAGAACACTTCTTTTGAAGTCTACCCCGGGTAGACTTCTTTTGAAGTCTTCCATGGATGACTTCAAAAGAAGTCTTCTACGTAAATCTTTATTAAACTTCAAATTTATCCAAAATTAAAATGAATTTTTAATATTTTCTTCCTAATTCATGTTTATTAGTCAATATTGCGACTACTGAGTCGAATTCATTATTTAGTTGGTGATAATTATGAAGTTACAAACATTGATGTTTAATAATATTTCTAGCTAAACGGAGAAGTCTTTTGTAAGTCTTCCTCATAAGTGTTAACTTTCAAAAGTGTTATGTAACTTCAAGAATATCAAGTCATGTGGTTTAATGTGTCTTTTTAGATCATAAGATAGAATTTTTAACTTACATGAAATTTACAAAAATATGAAATTTAAAAAATTTCAACTTTCACTTAAAATTCAAGTTTGATCTTTTGTGAATTTGACTAAGTTTTTTTGTGAAGTCTTCTCTCTTAGTTTTAGTAAATTTGACTAAGTTTTTGTGTTGTTGTGTTTTGTTATGAGTGGATAGAATGGTTAAAAAATTCTTTTGATTATTTCTTTATGTTTACAAAAGAATTAACAACTAAATAGTGCACATACAAATCATAAAACAGACCATAAACAAAACTATTACACATGGAACTAGATATTATTCCTCAACATAGATAAGCTTGGTCTCCACTTGACATCATTCCTTTGTACCACTTTGGGCAGAAGACTTTGGAAAACTTCCCGAAGACTTCGTGGGAAGTCTTCTAGCATAAATTGCATTAGAAGACTTCTCAAGAAGTCTACCAAGAGTCTTTCGAGAGTTTCTGAGAGTCTTCCAAGAGTCTTCTGAGAAATCTGCATATTCAAAAGCATTCAAATGGCTTCGAATAGAGAAATTTTCAAAAACAATTTTTTTATGCTAAAATAATAAATAAAACAATCAAATTAGGTTGAATCTATAATTTTTTAGAATCTAATATATAAAACACACAATACATATCCAAAATTTGTATAACTTTGAGCAGAAAACTTTGGAAGACTTCCTGAAAACTTCGTGGGACGTCTTCTAGCATAAAATGCATTAGAAAGCTTCCCAAGAAGTCTCCTGAGAGTCTTCTAAGAGTCTTCTGAGATGTCCTCCAAAGTCTGATTTAGATCTGAAAATTTTACATATTCAAAAGCATTCAAATAGCTTCAAAATAGAGCAAACTTCAAAAACATTTTTTTATACTTAATAATAAACAAAAAACTGTCACATTAGGTTGAATTTATAACTTTTTTAGGATCCAATATATAAAACAAAAAAAAATACATATCCAAAATTTGTACCACTTTGGGCAGAAGACTTCCTGAAGATATCGTGGAAAGTCTTCTAGCATAAAATGCATTAGAAGACTTGTCTAGAAGTTTTCCGAGAGTCTTTTGAGAAGTCTTTCAACGTCAATCTCAGATCTGAAAAACCTGCAAATTCAAAAACATTCAAATGGCTTCAAAACAGATAAAAACTTCAAAAATATAATTTTAATGCTTAAATGATAAACAAAATAGTCACAATATGTTGAATCTATAGCTTTTTAGAATATAATATATAAAACACACAATAACACATATCCAACATTTATAGATCTACCTTTAAATTAGTGAAAGATGAGAACCATGTAATGAAAAACCTGTAAAAAGAAGATAAATTTGTAAGAAGACATAAGAAAAAATGAGAAATGAATTTAAATTTGGTGTTTTGATGTTCAAAGAGATTAGAGAGAAGTAAGAGAGTTTTAGAGTGAGAAACATTGCATTTTTGTTGCAGCCATTTAAGAAGAAGAAAGAGAATATGAAAATTTTATTTATCTATGGAGGCAAAAATTCCAATTATGTTAAATATTTTCGATATAGAAGAAGACTTCTTGAAAGTCTTCTTTGAGATTTAGTAAAACTTAATTTCCATCGTTTTTAAATGTTTATTAGTAATGATTTCTATTTTTCTCTTTCAAAATATTTTTTATTAAATTTATTAATTATTTTTAAGATCTACTACATGAGAAGACTTTCCCTATGAGACTTCGGGAAGACTTCTGGAAGACTTCAATTTAGGCATGAAACCTAAATTTTTTAAATTTAGGCGGGAACCCTAAATTCTACTAAAATTTAGGCGGGATATGTCAGAAGACTTCTTGAGAAGTCTTCTGTGAGTCTTACAGACGCTATAATCAAATAACTAAGAAAAAAAATACTTTCTTAAACTTTTAAGATATTTAGAAAGTATTTAAATCAAGTTATTAGATAGTCACTAGTCACATATATGACAAATTAAAAAAAAAGATTTGATTTCAAAATTTAACCCTAACAATACTACAACTTATGTTACCATACCCTAAACCAAAGACTATCATGACTCAATCTACATTCACTCATCTATGTTAAAAATAATTCAATTTCAGTAAAACTAAATTTCCATCTTTTAGAAATGTTTATTAATACATGATTTTGATTTTTTCCCTTTGAAAATATTTTTTATAAATTTATTAATTATTTTTAAGATCTAATCCATGAGAAAACTTCCTCTGGAAAACTCTTGGATGACTTATGGAAGACTTTTCATTTAGGCGGGAAACCTAAATTTTTCTAAAATTTAAGCGGAAACCCTAAATTCTACTAAAATTTAGGCGGGATGTGTTAGAAGACTTCTTTTTAAGTCTACTGTGAGTCTTCCAGACCCTAAAATCAATTAACTATGCAAAAAAACATTTCTTAAACTTAAAAGAAACTTAGAAAGTGTTTAAATCAAGTTATTAGATAGTTACTAAACATATATGGGTCAATTTAAAAAAAAAATGAAGGTAAGATTTCAGAATCTAACCCTAAAGATACATACAATACTATAACATATGTTACCAAACCCTAAACCAATGACTCATGCGCCAATATACAATCACTCATCTATGTTGAAAATAATTCAATTTCAGATGAACTAAATTTACATCATTGAAAAATGTTTATTATTACATGATTTCAATTTTTTACCTCTCAAAATATTTTTTATAAAATTATAAAATTATTTTTAACATCTACTGAACAAGAAGACTTACAAAGAAGTCATCGTAGAGAAGACTTCTTTGTAAGTCTTCTCTAACGGAGGGTTATAATGATAAAACTGAATACATGTTTTTTGTTTGTTCATAAGGGGGCTGTTGTAATTTCAATAGGCTTTTGGGTTACTTTTGCATTTGATTGAATTTGAGGTACACTTTTGTATTCAAAATCAAGTTTTGAGTCATTTTTGGCAAATCTCCCTTTTTTATATTGTATATTTACTTACTGTTTATCTTTTCGTATTTTTTATATTTACTTAATCTAAATTTCTTGCTTTTATATCAATGGTAATATTACGGTATATATTTAATATAATATTTTTATTTCTTATAAATTATGTTTACTTATTATTTATTTTTACTTATATTTTATATTGACTTATTCTAATATTACGATGAATATTTAATATAATATTTTTATTTTTTATATTGTGTATTTAGTTATTATTTATTTTACTATACATATTTTAGATAAATGCTTAATTTAGATTTTTCATTTCTTGAAAGTATATTTACTTATTCTAATTTTCTTCTTTTATATCAAATGATATTATTATGATAGATGCTTAATGTAATATTTCTATTTCTTATATTGTATATTTACTTATTTTTTTTTTTATATTGTATATTTACTTATTATTGTTAAATGTGTTATTTTTATTTCTTATATTGTATATTTACTTATAATTTATTTTTTCTTATATTGTATATTTACTTTTTATTTATTTTTTACTTATTTTTTTAGTAACAATGCACGTGTCATCTGTATTTACTTATTATTTATTTTACTATACATTTTTCAGATAGATGTCAAATTTAGTTTTTCCAGTTCTCATATTGTATATCTACTTATTGTGTATTTTCCCTTATATTGTATATTTATTTATTCTAAAATTACGATAGATGTTTAATATAATATTTCTATTTCTTATATTGTATATTTATTTATTATTTATTTTAATATACATTTTTCATATAGATTTTTAATTTAGTTTTTCATTTATAATTGTATTTTACCTATGGTTTATTTTTTTTTTATATTGTATATTTACTTATTCTAATTTTCTTGTTTTTATATCAAATGATAATATTAACATAGATGTTTAATGTAATATTTATATTTCTTATATTGTATGCTTGTTTTTCTTATATTGTATATTTACTTATAAAAATATTTGAAAATAATAAAAATGTAAAACTATACTTTTTTGTGATAGATGTTTAATGTAGTTTTTTCATGTCTTATATTGTATATTTATTTTTTATTGTATAATTTAATATTTCTATTTCTTATATTATATATTTATTTATTATACATTTTTCAGATAGATGTTTATTGTATTTTGGGGGATTTACCAAATATGACTCAAAACTTAATTTTGATTTCGAAAGTATACCCAAACCTGAATCAAATGCAAAACTAACCCAAAACCCTTGTGAAATTACAGCCAACCTCTTGTGACCAAACAAAAAAAACAGAACTCATTTTTACGAATATATTCCCGCAAAGTCTTCTGAGTCTTCTGAGATTTTGTTAAGTCTTCTGGACGACGTACACGGAAGTCTTCTGGTATAGTTGATCTTAAAAATAATTTATAAATTTTGTAAAAAATATTTTGATAAGCGAAAAATTAAAATCATGTAATTATAAATAGTTTTAAGTGATATAAATTAAGATATAAAAAATTGAATTGTTTTCAACAAAGATGAGTGAAAGTAGTGAATCATGATATTCTTTGGTCTAGGGTTTGGCAACATATGTTGTAGTATTGTATGTATTCTTAGGGTTAGATTTTTGAAAGCTTAAATGTTTTTTTGTAAAATTAATTTTTATCTACATGTAATTATTTTTGTGTATAGTAAACATTTTTTAAGTTTAATTTGATTTTATGAAGTGGTTAATTAGTTAATTTAGTTTAGGGGTTATGTTTAGGGTCTAGACGACTAACATGTAAGTCGTCTGGGAAGTCTTCTAACTCCCGCTAAAAATATTTTAGTTTCCCGCTAAAAATATTGAAGTCTTCTGGGCGACTTACAAGTAAGTCGTCTAGTAAGTCTTCTGATCGAAAATATTTAACCTTATTGGAATTTTTGTCTCCATATATAAATTTTTTTTACACATTCTCTCTCTTCCTCTCAAATGGCTGCAATAAAAAAAGTATGTTCCTCGTTCTAAAACTCTCCAACCTCTCTCTAATCGCTTTGAACTTATAAACACCAAACTTTATATCAATTTATTGTTTTTGTCTCATGTCTTTCTCACTAGTTTATCTTGTTTGCAGGTTTTTCATCACATGGTTCTCATCTTCCACCCATTTAAAGGTAGATTTATAAATTTTAGATATGTATTTTTGTGTGTTCTATAAAGGTAGATCTATCTAATATTTCACTCATTTTTTTTTCTGTTTTTAAGCCATTTGAACGTTTTTTGAGATGCAAGTTTTTCAGATCTAGATTTGGATATGCAAGTTTTTCAGATCTGGAAGATTTATGGGCTAGAAGACTTCCAGACGACTTCCACGAAGACTTCCAGACGACTTCCACGAAGACTTCCAGACGACTTCCAGGAAGTCTTCCAGACGACTTCCAAGAAGTCTTCCAGAAGACTTCCAGGAAGTCTTCTCCTATGTCTCCCTTTCATAATAGATCTGAGTGTTTGGGTAAGTTCTTATGTTGATTTTTCTTCATTTGGTAACCTCCTGTTGCATAAAATTCATATTTTTTTCCCAAACTAAAACTCTCCAAACCCACTCTAATCTTTTTGAATTAAAACACTAAACTTTATATGAATTTTTCATTTTTGTCTCATGTCTTTCTCACTAATATATTTTTTTGTTGCAAGTTTTAATGAGATGGTTCTCATCTTCCACTTGGATATGTACTTTGTGTGTTCTATAAAAGTATGTCTATCTAATTTTCAACTCATTTCCTCTTTTATTAAGCCATTTGAACGTTTTTTGATATAATATGCAGGTTTTACAGATCTGGGTTTGATATACATTTTTTTTCAGATCTGAATCAGACTTTGGAAGACCTATGGGAAGTCTTCTCGGAAGTCTTCTAAAATATAATGCGCTAGAAGACTTCCAGTCTTCTAGACGACTTCAATGAAGTCTTCCAAGTGTTCTATAAAAGTATGTCTATCTAATTTTCAACTCATTTCCTCTTTTATTAAGCCATTTGAACGTTTTTTGATATAATATGCAGGTTTTACAGATCTGGGTTTGATATACATTTTTTTTCAGATCTGAATCAGACTTTGGAAGACCTATGGGAAGTCTTCTCGGAAGTCTTCTAAAATATAATGCGCTAGAAGACTTCCAGCAAGTCTTCTAGACGACTTCAAAGAAATCTTCCATACGACTTCCAGGAAGTCTTCTGACGGGATCTTCTTCCATATCAAGTGGAGTCTAAGCTTATCTTTGTAGGAGAATGATCTATAATAGTTTTGTTTGTGGTCTGTTTTATGATTTGCATGTGTACTCCTTTAGTTGTGCAATACCTAGACGACTTCCATGTAAGTCGTCCATTAGAAAATTAAAAAAATCAATATTTTGTTATACGTAGACGACTTCCATGTAAGTCGTCTCAGGTTAGTTTTGCAATTGAAAAATAAAACAAAAAAAAATATTTTTTTCTAGACGACTTACACGGAAGTCGTCCGTCCGATGACTTACATGTAAATCGTCCAAGATAAGCAAGGTTTGACCAGAATCTTGGAATAAAATCATGGATGACTTTCGTGGAAGTCTTCTGATGGACGACTTCCGCATAAGTCGTCTAGACAAAAATAATTTTTTTTGTTTTATTTTTCAATTGAAAAATTAACCTGAGACGACTTACATG
>NC_027752.1:15610697-15611142 GCF_000695525.1 Brassica oleracea var. oleracea
CAAAATTAACCTCTGCATTGACCAGAAGACTTCCATGTAAGTCGTCTACAATCAGACGACTTACCCAGAAGTGGTCTGGACGAACAGATCTGGAAAAAAACTAATTTCATAGTTTCAACCAGTGAGATAACTTGTTTAGCACACAAAAGTCTTCTTCAAGCACCTAAAATCTTAAAAAAAAGTGACACACCAGGAATCGTAAGCTTCAACGGCTTTATGAACCATAAAATTTTTAGAATCAAAATCTTGGGTTTTTAATGGATGAATATGGAGGGAAAGTAAAGAGATGTTGGTTTTGGTTCATAAGAATTGAGAAAGAAAGAGTGTAAATCAATTTTTAGGTGCATTAAGAGCTTCAAATTGGTTGTTCATGGTGGTTGGTGTATTGATGGCAATGACAATATTGTGAATACTTGAGGAAGATGAGAGTGATAGAGTAAAATAA
>NC_027752.1:15611182-15617980 GCF_000695525.1 Brassica oleracea var. oleracea
CTGAACTTTGGGGGTGAAAGAGGCAAGTCAAAGTTCCAAAAAAAACAAGGGTTAGTTTTGTATTTGACTTCAAGTTTTGAGTCATATTTGCAAAAAGCCCATGTATTTTTTGGATTTCTTATATTGTATGTTTACTTATTATTTATTTTTCGTATATTTTTATATTTATTTATTCTTCTATTATAATTGATATCTAATGTAATATTTTTATATTGTATACTTATTTATTATTTATTTAACTATACACTTTTTAGATATTTCTTTAATTTATTTTTTTCCATTTTTATATTGTATATTTACTTACAGTTTATCTTTTCTTATTTTGTATATTTATTTATTTTAAATTTCTTGCTTTTATATCAATGATCTTATTACGATTAATATTTTATTTAATATTTTTATTTCTTATATACTATATTTACTTATTTATTTTTTCTTATATTTTATATTTACTTATTCTAATATTACGATAAATTTTTAATATAATATTTCTATTTTTATATATTGTGTATTTAGTTATTATTGATTTTATTATATATTTTTCAGATAGATGTTTAATTAAAAAATTTTAATTTCTTAATTTTCTATTTATTTATTCTAATTTTCTTGCTTTTATATCAAATAATAATTTTAGGATAGATGTTTAATGTAATATTTTTATTTCTTATATTGTATATTTACATATAAACAAAATTAAAATAATAAAATATTTTTATTTCTAATGTGACAATGTTTTGTTTATTATTAAGCATAAAAAAGTGTTTTTGAAGTTTTCTCTGTTTTGAAGCTATTTTAATGCTTTTGAATATATAAAATTTTCAGTTCTAAATCATACGTTGGAACACTTCTCAGAAGACTCTTGGAAGACTCTCGGAAGACATCTTGGGAAGTCTTCTAATGCATTTTATGCTAGAAGACGTCCCACGAAGTCTTCAGAAAGTCTTCCAAAGTTTGAATATGCAGATTTTTCAGATATGAGTTAGACTTTGGAAGATTTCTCAGAAGATTCTTGGAAGACTCTCAGAAACTACTCTCGAAAAACTCTTAGCAGACTCAGAAACTCTCGGAAGACTCTTGGCAGACTTCTTGAGAAGTCTTCTAATGTATTTTATGCTAAAAGACTTCCCACGAAGTCTTCGGGAAGTGTTCCAAAGTCTTCTGTCCAAAGTGGTACAAAGGAATGATGTCGAGTGGAGTCCAAACTTATCTATGTTGAGGAATGATATGTAGTTCTATGTGTAATAGTTTTGTTTATAGTCTGTTTTATGATTTGTATGTGCAATATTTAGTTGTGAATTCTTTTGTAAACTTACAGAAATATTAATCAAAAGAATTTGCTAAATATGTTCATGTTTTGCCAAAAGTACTTGACGTTATTGAAGTTATTGATACAACATACCACAAATTTTTTTAACCATTCTACCAACTAATAACAAAACACAACAACACAAAAACTTAGTCAAATTTACTAAAACTAATAGAGAAGACTTAAAAAAAACTTAGTCAAATTCACAAAAGATCAAACTTGAATTTTAAGTGAAAGTTGATTTTTTTTTTAATTTCAGGTAAGTTAAAAATTATATCTTATGATCTAAAAAGACACATTAAACCACATGACTTGATATTCTTGAAGTTACTTAACACTTTTGAAAGTTAACACTTATGAGGAAGACTTACTGAAGACTTCTCCGTTTAGCTAGAAACATTATTAAACATCAATATTTGTAACTTCATAATTATCACTAATTAAGTTATGAATTCGAATCAGTAGTCCAAATATTGACTAATAAACATGAATTAGCAAGAAAATATTAAAAATTCATTTTAATTTTGGATAAATTTGAAGTTTAATAAAGATTTACGTCGAAGAATTCTTTGGAGGTCATCTACGGAAGACTTTTAAAGAAGTCTACTCTGTGTAGACTTCAAAAAAAATCTTATGTTTAGGTCATTTTTGCAATTGCAAATTTACGAAGAAGTCTACTCTACAGAAGACATCTTCGGAAGTCTTTCTTTGTAAATATTGGCTTACTTTTGAAGTTAACTTTTTTTTTGAAATTCCAAGAGAAGACTTCTAAATTTGACCGAAGTTGGTCAGAATTTTGACTTTTTATAGAAGACTTCTAGGGAAGTCTACCTGGAGAATATTTCAAAAGAAGTCTTCTCTAAGTCTTCCGGAAGTCTTATCAATGTCGCAAGAAGCCTGTTAGGTTACTTTTGCAATTGACTATATTTGACTTTTTGAGAGAAAACCTCTTTAGAAGTCTTCCGTCAGATGACTTCTCTAGAAGTCTTCTCCCGCGGGCAAAGGTTTAACCAAAACCCTTAATTAAACTCGAGAAGACTTCTCTAGAAGTCTAAAGAAGTCTTCTCATTGATATTAAATGTTTTACTATTATTTTTCAATTGCAAAAGTAACTCACGCATACATCTTCCGGCATTGAGAAGACTTAGGGAAGACTTTCAGAAGACTTATGTAGAAGTTTTCTCCAGGAAGACTTCTAAGGAAGTTTTCTCCAGGAAGACTTCTAAAAATTTCTTACCAACTTCGGTCAAATTTAAAAGTAACTTGTTTATCCGAGAAGACTTCTAACGAAAGTCTTCTCTGAGAATTTTGAAATTTTAAATTTACAAAGGAAAGTTAGGGAAGTCTTCTATTAAAAACACACAAAAGGTCAATTGCAAAACTAACTTATGCATTGACCAGAAGACTTCTAAAGAAGTCATGTTCGTCGAACAGATCTGAAAAATAAAATGTGGTTCGCGATTTCATACCTTGAACTCGTGAAATGACTTGCGTGGTTTCTCCAATCACCCAGAACTTCACCAGAACTGCTACCTATAGGTGTTGAGAAGAAGAAGAAGAAAAAAAAAGCCACCGGAGATGCCGAAATGTTGCGGAAGAGCTTCACCGGAGATGTAAAAGTGGATTCATCATGTCTTGAGTTGAATCCTTGAAGGCAATTGGGGGTTTGCTCCAGACGGTGATTGTAGTACCCCATCTTAAAAAAAAAAACCTAATTTCAGTTTTATGGAATTTCTCGGGGAAGCCGAAGGCTCTGAAAATATTTATCCTCAAGGTTAAAGTTAGTCTGGAGTCTATTAAGAATATGTAGCTCATCAGATTGGGAACGGAAAAATATTCGGGATTGATCGCCGGACGAAAATTCACCAGAGGAGCCGAAATCGCGCAAATCGATCGAGAAGCTCGAGGTGGCTTGATCTAAGGGATCAGGACGTGGTGTCAACAATTTAACCTGCTGAGTGTCAACAAAAGAAGGAGGTGTAGACGTGTATGAAGCAGTTCCATGCAGCTTGACACACAGAAGCACGAGGTGTCGTAATACCTGCGATTTGCGCATGCGAACCGAAATGCAGAGGCCCGTGTGTCGCGATGCATGAACACCAGACATGCTGAAGGGCAAGTGGACGTGGAGGTGTCTTCTCGCATGGCTAGAGAGCATGCAGCAGGGCATATGGACACCCATGTATCGCCACGCATGCGACCGAAAGCATGCAAGACGACACACAAGCGATCGGGTGGCTCATTCTTATTGGCCGGCAACTTCTATATATACCCAGCTACCCTGGTTTATTTTTACTCATTCAGACACACCAATGACAGTCCAATACGTGGCTTAGAGAGATAGAGAGAAAGAAGTGAGGTGCTTTAGAAGTATAGACATTTTTCGAAGACCGATAAACTGCCGGGAAGTTCCGAAAGACTGTCCAGAAGAGAAAGAAAGTTCTTTCCGAGTTCTGATCAGTCCAGACCAGTTCATTCAAGACATTGAGGTTGGGTTTTGGGATTTAACATCACGGTACCAAGACGAAAATTTGGAGGGGATAAAAGGGGTTTGGTCAACATCCGGAATCAAAGAGTCGAACCACATCGCTTAATCACTGTGAGTCACAGTTAATTATTTGTTAACGAATTTTTAATGCAGGTTCCTGACATCGGAGACGGCTTCCAAGCTAGGATAGTCGGACCAGTCTAGGTGTCAGTTTGTGGATACGAGGCTTGAGACGATGTCTGGACTTCGTGTTGGTACTGTTGTGTGAGAACCTCGTGGTGGTTCTAGTAGTAGTTTGCAGGTCATTGCTTCCTCAGATGGTACCACTAAGCCGGTCGTGGTCCGGAAATTGGTGGGCTCGGTTTAACTTGGCTTGATCACCAAGGCTGAGTGTCACACGTGGATGTGATAGCCCCTGGCGAGTCCGATAGAGGACCGGGGCACGGCAATTCCGATTGAGGACCGTGACTGGGCGATTCCCGAGCGCCTACTCGCGCCTACGCCTGTGTGGTGTAATAGTGAAGGGATTGCCGGTGTCCCTTATGTGGAGGAAGAATGATTCTGTTGGGCCCTAGGAGTATATATATATATGGTTGATTGATATGACACTCATAAAGAGTGTTTGATTTATTATGTTTTAATGGTTTATTGCTTAAATCGGTCATGCTTTATGATCTTGAATATTGATTGTTGAACTACCCGTCTTGCTTGTGTTTGGTGTGGGGTTTAGAATGACGGGTAGTTGTATATGCTAGATAGGGAACCCTGGCTCACTGAGTGAAACTAGTTCACTCACTCCTCACACCCTATTGCAGGTGACCACTATAAAGGACCATAGCCCTCGCGGAACTGTAGGAGCTGGTGTAGATTGGACATCTTTTGCTAAAGACTCGTTTTCAAGATATTTGAATGTATGTTTTACTTTCGACTGCGTCCATGGACCCTATGTATAATATTTTGGGCTTGTGAACTTCGTGTTTTATATTATGAAATAAAGTATGTTTATATTCGTGACTTGTTGAATCTGATATTAGGTTAGTCCAACCTAACACAACTCAATGATTCGGTACGGGTTGCAAAGCCTCAGGCCGAAGATTAGAGGAAACGAATTTTGAATGGATATTCTGGGTTACAGAATTATGTTTTGTGACTTGGAAAGTCTATTCTAACCCGTCGTAACACTTCGAGACTTGGCAGAGGAAGGTCGTTCGGGCATGTTCTTGTTTGATTGTTGCCCGGCTGACTGACCGATGTCTAAAACGGTACGGGGGTGTTACAGAGGTGGTATCAGAGCATGGTTTAGATCATGCGGTCAATCACGTACTTTCCGTGTTTTATCGAGTCAAATGTGTCGCAGAAGATGTATTAGGAAACCAGCAGAGTTCCGCTCTAATTAGTAATCTAAATAGGAATTCCCTGTTTGTGGATTGCAGATGGCAAGGAGGGGAAGGAGTGATTGGGGACAAGATTGGATGATGGGTATAGACAGAGTCTCGAGAAGAAGAGGATTGGGATATGAATCCAAGGGAAAGGTGCAAACACTGGCGCACACCAACCAAGGATCCAGTGAAGAAAACGTAAGAAGAAACAACAATCTGTTTGGACATGATCAAGATATACCACCAGAAGAAAACTTTCCACCAAACCGTACTGTAAGGAGAAGACCAGAAACAGATGATAGCGAGTCGGGTGTTCAAGGACCAAGACCAATAAGGCGGAACAACCCGATTTAACCAGAAGTTCATGATCAACCACAACAAGGAGTAGGAATGGAGCACACTCTGAAGATGCTTCATGACGTGATAGCGAGGTCACTGCAACAACCTCAGGTGCAACCTCAGCCATTTATGCCACCACAACCTACAGTGGCTACACCGATGTTACCGTTGATAGCTGCCACAACTGCCATGAAGAATATGAAGACACCACATTTTGAAGGCGGGACAGATCCATTTCAAGCCGACCAGTGGCTTCGAACTATGGAGAAAAACTTTGAGACCCTAACGTGTTCTGAAGAGTCTAAGAAGAAAATGGCAGTATATTACTTAGACAAAGATGCAGCAGAATGGTGGGAGAGTAGGGATCACCAAGTGGGACATCTAGTCAACACTTGGGCGGCATTCAAACAAGAATTTGAACGCAAGTACTTCACTCCTGAATCCAAGCGAAGGCTTCAACGTCAGTTTGCAAACTTAGTACAAGGAAACAAGACAGTTAGAGAATATGAATCTGAGTTCATGCGACTGCGACGACATGTGCTGCGAGGACAAGATGATGAAGAAACCATGATATCTAACTTTATGTTTGGTCTAAAACCAGAGTTAGAATATAGACTGGCAGTCGGGAACTACGAGAGTCTCACCGAGCTAGTGGAAAAAGCTGTAAATGTGGAGATTGGATTGGAAGCTGAGAAGGCGGCAACTAAGAAATCCAAGCAGCATCAAGAAGAAAAGTATGGTGGAAACCAAAGATCTTTTAAGGGTACAGATAAGGAAAAGGAATTGGGAGGGTCAAGTCGACGATCTCTGTTCACAGGAAAATGCTTCAACTGTGGCAAGATAGGCCATAAGTCAAGTGAATGCTACGGGATGAAACCTGGATCCTTTCAGTCAAACTCATACAATCCTACATGCTACACGTGTGGAAAGAAAGGACACATCTCTACTCAGTGCAGTGTCAATCGTCCTATTCCAGCTATGCCAATCACTGTCCATCCTCCTCCAGCTCCACCTGCAATCGCACCAGCACCAAAAAGGCAAGCTATAGGAGGTAGAGCTTACGCTTTAGAACTAGAGGATACTAAACCTCCAGGCCCATCTAAGGGTCCCATCACAGGTATTTGGGTTCTTTAGCCTTACTATATTGATTTTGTGTTGTGTGATTGCTTGTGATGGATTGGTTAATTTCTATTGGATAATTTTTATTGTTTTGATATATATTGATGTTGTGGCAGGAAATTTACATGTTGCGGGGCGTCCCACACATGTATTGTTCGACTCGGGGA
>NC_027752.1:15618416-15619446 GCF_000695525.1 Brassica oleracea var. oleracea
TTTTCTTCGATCGCTAAGCCCTTGACGAAGTTGACCGGAAAAGGAGATCTGTTCATCTGGGGAAAAGAAACGGATGAAGCATTTCAGAGACTGAAGAAAGCTTTGACCACAATATCGGTATTGGCGTTACTTGAACAAGGTAAACCTTACACTGTGTACGCAGATGCTTCTAGGGTTGGGTTGGGTTGTGTGTTGATGCAGGAAGGCAAAGTAAGGGCTTATGCATCAAGGCAACTCAGGAAACATGAAGAGAACTACCCAACACACGATTTAGAAATGGCGGCAATGGTGTTTGCGTTAAGGATTTGGAGATCTTACTTATATGGAGAAGTCGTGGAAGTATTCACAGATCATAAGAGTCTTAAGTACTTGTTCACACAGCCTGATTTGAACCTTTGACAAAGGCGATGGATGGAGTTTGTGGCGGATTACGACCTGAAGATTCAATATCATCCAGGCAAAGCTAATGTGGTCGCAGATGCACTAAGCCGTAGAAAGTTGGCATCTGATATTGGAAAGGAAGTGGAAGCGTTATCAAGTGAGCTCAAGTTGATGACTTTATGGGCAATTGAAGGGGAGCTAAGTGAGCCTTTAGGCATGCGTGCCTTAAACCAGGCAGGTTTACTCGCACGGATCAGACAGGAGCAGCAACGTGATGAAAAGTTAATAGGGATCATCGCAGAAGTTAAAAATCAAGAAGCTCCAAATGAAAGTGGCTATCATGTGGGGGCAGATGATACCCTATTACTTAATGGGAGGATATCAGTACCACATGGAGAAGGGCTACGAGATGAGATTTTGAAGTCGGCGCATCACTCGTTACTCAGTATCCATTCCGGGAGTAAAAAAATGTATCGAGATATCCGAAGGTATTACCATTGGCCAGGAATGAATAAATCAGTGGCGCGATGGGTGGCTCAATGTCAAACTTGTCAACAAGTCAAAGTCGAGCATCAGATTCCAGGAGGATTGTTACAAAGCTTACCAGTACCTCAGTGGAAATGGGATTCCATATCCATGGATTTCATCA
>NC_027752.1:15619558-15620857 GCF_000695525.1 Brassica oleracea var. oleracea
CAGAGATGTATGTGGACCAAATTGTGAGGTTGCATGGTGTGCCAACAAATATTATCTCCGATCGAGATCCTAGATTCACCTCAAATATTTGGAAGGCGTTACAAGAAGTAGTGGGAACTAAGTTATTCATAAGCACCGCGTATCATCCCGAGACGGACGGCCAAACCGAAAGAACCATTCGCACCATGGAGGATATGATGCGGATGTGTATATTGGATTGGACGGGAAGCTGGGAAAAGCATTTACCATTAGTCGAATTCTCCTACAACAACAGCTTTCATTCTAGCATAGGTATGGCACCATATGAGGCGCTTTATGGGAGACCATGCAAAACACCTTTATGCTGGACCGAAGTTGGAGAAAGAAGAGAGTTTGGACCCGAAATTGTAGAAGAGACGATGAAAAAGTTGGAGATCATTCGAACCAATATGAAGAAAGCGCAGGATAGACAAAAGAAGTACGCTGATCAATCAAGGAGAGAAATGGTGTTCAGTATTGGTGATTGGGTTTATCTGAAAGTGTCAGCTCAAAAAGGAAAGGACAGATTCGAGAAGGTCGGAAAATTAGCGGCAAGATTAATTGGGCCTTACCAGATTATACAACAAATCGGAGAGGTAGCTTATCGTCTAAACCTACCTGGAGAGATGCAAATACATCTGATATTTCACTTATCAATGTTGCGGAAACATGTTCATGATCCCAACGCTATTGAGTCAGAGCAAATCGAAAACCTGCAAACAAACCTCACTTATCCAGAGGGTCCAATTCGAATAGGTGAACATCGGATACGAAGATTGAAGAACCGAGAAATTCCTCAAGTTCAAGTTTTCTGGGGTAAGCGGAACCGTGTAGTTGTGATCTGGGAGGATGAATCAAGATTCAAAGCGTTGCATCTTGAGACGATGTCTGAGCTAAGTGGATAGCAAGACTAGTCTAAGCACCCGGATTATTGTGATTGTGTGATTATTATATGTTGTTATAGTATGTGTGGTTCTAGTAGTAGTTTGCATGTCATTGCTTCCTCAATTGGTACCACTAAACCGGTCATGGTCCAGAAAGTTATGGGCTCGGTTTAACTTGGCTTGATCACAAAGGCAGAGTGTCACACGTGGATGTGACAGCCCCCGGCGAGTCCGATAGAGGACCGGGGCACGGCGATTCCAATTGAGGACCGTGACTGGGCGATTCCCGAGCACCTACGCCTGTGTGGTGTAATAGTGAAGGGATTGCCGGTGTCCCTTATGTGGAGGAAGAATGATTCTGTTGGGCCCTAGGAGTATATATATATGGTTGATTGAT
>NC_027752.1:15620944-15642617 GCF_000695525.1 Brassica oleracea var. oleracea
TGTGTTTGGGGTGGGGTTTAGAATGACGGGTAGTTGTATATGCTAGATAGGGAACCCTGGCTCACTGAGTGAAACTAGTTCACTCACTCCTCACATCCTATTGCAGGTGACCAGTAGAAAGGACCATAGCCCTCGCGGAACTGTAAGAGCTGGTGTAGATTGGACATCTTTTGCTAAAGACTCGTTTTCAAGATATATGAATGTATGTTTTACTTTCGACTGCGTCCATGGACCCTATGTATAATATTTTGGGCTTGTGAACTTCGTGTTTTATATTATGAAATAAAGTATGTTTATATTCGTGACATGTTGAATCTGATATTAGGTTAGTCCAACCTAACACAACTCAATGATTCGGTACGGGTTGCAAAGCCTCAGGCCGAAGATTAGAGGAAACGAGTTTTGAATGGATATTTTGGGTTACAGAATTATGTTTTGTGACTTGGAAAGTCTATTCTCAACCCGTCGTAACACTTCCAGACTTGGCAGAGGAAGGTCGTTCGGGCATGTTCTTGTTTGATTGTTGCCCGGCTGACTGACCGATGTCTAAAACGGTTCGAGGGTGTTACAGGAAACGAGAAAGGATGAGAAAAAAAAACGAAACTTTAGGACATTAACACTCTCAATTTGGTAGTTCATGGTGGTTGAGGTATTGATGTCAATGACAAAGTTGTAAATATTTTGTTAAAAATAAGGATGGTAAGGTAAAAGCATTATTTTCGGAAAAAAAGTAATGGCATTTTCGTGAATAACTAGAACTTCTAGGGTGAATAGGACAAAGCAAAGTTTCAAAAAAAACATAAGTTATTTTTGTGTTTGATTTGAAATTTTGAGTCATTTTTGAAAGAAACCCAAAAAATTAATAGTATAATTTTATAAATATAATTTTTATATTTATTATAATAGTAAGATTTTTAATGCTTTAATAATTATATAAAATATAAATATTGTTAATTTATTATTTAACAACTGCTGCATTTGGTAGATAACCAGTCATAAGTATCCCGCAAACGCAATAATTTCTAACCGCAGTACCAGTCGTAAAACTCTCTTTAAAACGTTTAAAAACGCAACTATCTGCTTTCGCAAACGCACGCAACCGCTATTGTTACACCAGTCATACCTTTTGACCATAAGAATAAATAAAATTACAAAAGAATTAGTATACAATAAAAGTTTATTATATTTAAAACTCTTAAAATTATTTTCTATATGTATAAATATACGACCTTTTATATAATGTCTAACACAGATGAATATTTTTTGAACATAAGCATTCATCACAATTGTAAATAGATTAAATCATCTTATATAGAAACACATAATTAAAAATATTTTAAAATTTTTAAACTAAAATAAATCCCTCGCTTTTAAAGCTCGGGTGTGTCAAAATCTAGTATTTCTTATACTCACATATATACATTATAAAAATGTGTCCAGTGATTCAAAACTGTCAACTATATGATTTAAATAAATCTCAATCATTTTTTAATGACAAATGTTGATCGTATAATTGAGTTATCACTTTCAATAATGATTAAAGTATTTGTATATTTAAAAACAGAAAACTTCTATATATTAATTAATTGATAAGTCACTTAATTGGATTCAGTTTATGGGGATATTAGTGGGAGTTAGATTTATGTAGAGTTTGTTGATTTTAAAAGTTGATAGATTTGTTAAATTTGGAAAGAGTTGTAGATAATATGGTATATTGTAAAAATCTATAAAAATAAATTATCATAATGATTTTTGGGAAAATTTCAATTCTACCACAAGTTTGATAACATTTTCAAATTTACCATTAATGAATTAATATTTTTATAAATAAACTAAATTTGTGATAAAATAGCACTAAGCTAATTTTTATAAATATTTTTAAAAAAATTGATAAACCCAACTCTAAACCCTTAATACTAAACCCTAAACAATAATCACTAAATCCTAAACCCAAATGTTAAATATATTTTTGATTGAAGGTATTTTTGAAGAGTGGTACTTAACTTGTGGTATTTTAGACAATTTCTCATGATTTTAAGAATCTAAAAGATATATGCAGTATTTTAAAAATATTTTTTTCATGAGTTTAAATGGTTATGAATACAACTCCCAGTAACACTAGCTTTAATAGATTTGTAGAAACATTAGAATATAAACTTTTTGAATAACAATAAACTTTGAATAGAATGATAGAATCATCGTACTCCCAGTAACAACATATTTTAGTGAGAGTGTGATAACATAACTCTAGAAATTCTAAAAATCATTAAGAATCTAAATCACACTACCCCATATGTGTCATTCATATGTGAAGTTTAGAATTAATTCGCTTAATTTGACTGGTTGTTGGTATTTGAATTTTTTTTATTTAATTAAATATTTTTAAAGGAAACTAATTTTAGAATTACCTAAAAATCTATATTACCAAAACAAACAATTAAACATCTTACATATAGATGAATTAACATAATTTGTTTGTTCAAACAATTAAATATCATATTATAGAAAGGATTATATAAACATTTTAAAGCATATTTTTATTAATAGTGGATATAATAAATCATATATTGTAGTCTTGCAGAGGAATTAAACTAAACCTAATAATATTTCTTATAGTCACTCACTATAGTAAGGGGCTTTTTCTTGATATATTTTCTAAAAATGTGTCCACTAAATGCAAAACAGTTAAATATACAATTTTAAAAAATTTAGTCATTTTCAATGAATAATGTGGATAGTATAATTGAGTTATTTCAGAAATGATTTATTTTTAAAATCAGAAATTATATGGTAAGTCATTTAAAATAATAATAATAAATTAATTTATTTCTAATAATATAAAATCGAAAAAATCAGAAAATTAGATGAAATTTTTTTATAATGTATGAAAACAAAGTTCTAACAAATTTTATAACAGAATCTTGTTATTTTGATGTAATAAATTCATTGAATCTCACATTGATATATATGTCAAAATAATTACATCACATTATTAAAAATTAGATATGTTTTTATGATAAATAATTAATGAAAATAGGTTTGTATTACAGTAATTTTATAATAAGAAATGAAAATAATAGTTTAAAAAAAATCTAAAGTATAATTACTTTTAATAAAAATCTTGGTCAAACGAATCAATGTTTGATAAGATAGTGTGTTGATTGGAGAGAATTTAAGGATGAATTTGTTTATTAACCAATTGTGAGTTTTAGGTTAAACACTAAATATAAAATGTGTGAGAAAAAGTGATTTGTGATTTGACAAAATTATGGAAACTTTGTACTTTTCATCAATTTTTTTTGCATCTACGTAAAACAAAGTGGTAGACAGAATAAAATAAATGTAATGAAATAATATTTTTTCATTAATCTTCAGCTTTTTATTAATCCCAAATTATGTCATAAAAAGACTTTTGGAAACTTAGGAATGTATAGAATTATAACTATATCTCAAAACTCTCCTAAGATTATATAATATTAAGACTTTTAATTTTCAAACTATTTAAAGTTAAAAAAGTTACTTTTAATAGTTATAATTATTTTTTTAAATTACAAAATTATAATGCATGCATAATTTTTATACAATGTTTATACCCGGGAAATCGCGGACAACCACCTGGTAAAAGATTAAACTCATCAATATGGAGACGTGTAAATATCTAACAATTTCTATGGATATATATACCGTAACCTTATATGGATGGATATATTTAATGTTACAAACTCTGAATCTTTTATGTAAATATCTAAGGAATAATGACCTGAAACCCTAGTTGGGAAAACATTTTAAGTTAAGTAGTCAATCTAAAAGCAAAAGACCCCTATGGCGAACAAGGAGAACCTTCCATGGGATTTGATTGTAGAGATCCTTTCTCATGTCCCTCCTAAATCTCTTGTCCGATTCAGAACCGTATCTAAGCAATGGAACACTCTTATCAACGACAAGGCCTTCATCAACAACAACAAGACGACGTCTCAATTCTTCTTAGCAACCAAATCCAAGATTTATGGATAA
This sequence comes from Brassica oleracea var. oleracea, assembly GCF_000695525.1. Classification (NCBI taxonomy): domain Eukaryota; kingdom Viridiplantae; phylum Streptophyta; class Magnoliopsida; order Brassicales; family Brassicaceae; genus Brassica; species Brassica oleracea. Next base: position 15,624,959 of record NC_027752.1, read on the forward strand.
GAGTTAATCCAAAGATAGAGGTCAGTGAGTTAACATTAGATATTCCCGCTTTAGAATATCTGTTACCTAGACATTTGATCAAATGCGAAGGGCTTTTGCTATGTTCCATGGGTAAATGAGCTGTGGTTTGGAACCCATATTTAGGACAGACTAGATGGATCGAGCCCGAGAGTAACCACCCTCTCATTAAATTTTATGGCATAGGTTATGATTATGATAATCGTTACAAGACCCTTGCATCTTATAAGAAGTACTGGGCTACCAAGACATCTTGGAAAACCCATGACTTTTCGTCTGATGCATGGAAGGACCTACACACTATGGTCATGAAATCTGATAGTAGTACTCATCAGAAAGGAGGATCTATTACATTTCACACCACATGTGGTTTATCGTTGAATAAAACTTGGTATCGGATTGCTTCTTATGACAAGACAAAGTACTTGTTCTTCCTAATTAACTTTGATTTTTCGATCCAAGCATTCTACAAATTCTGTGATCTACCTTGTGAAGATAATCATCATCAGGATACTCTTGTTATTGGGGCTTTCAAAGGAGATCGGTTTTCATTGTTAAAGCAATCCCATCTAACAAAGAAGATTCAGATTTGGCTGACCAAAGAACAAGATTCATAAAAAGGGTGGTGCAGATGTGGAGTGGATGAATTTCATGGAAGTGTCAGCTCCTAACTTACCAACTCTAGTACAGACTAGATCCTACTCGCAGCCAAGTTTCTTCATCGATGATAAAAGACTTGTAGTGTGTTCTTGTGACGAAACTGGGCGGGCTTGGATCTATGTTATGGGGAACAATAACTTGATCAGAAAAATAAAAATAGATCTTGTTGTAGATCCTTGGCCTTTGCATTGTTCCTTTACTCCTAGTTTGATCTCGGTTCCTCGAGGTCAAGAAGGAGAAGCAAAATTACAACTTTAATCTCACTTACCTTCTGCTTCTTTGTTTGCTTCTTGAAGAAGCTTCAGTTGATTTGAATTTTTGTGTTCATTAACAAACCATCTTCTCTGTTCTAATTTTACTGTTTTTTCCTTTTTGTTTTGACTTTTTTTTTTTACTTGAACAACTTCTATTAGAATATTTTGGAGCAAACAAGATACTGTTTAGGGGATTCAGTTTAACTCTTGTGGTTTTGACTCTGATCTGTAATCACTAAGTTAGCTTTTACTTGTTGGATTAATAAGCTTTCGGCGCACTAGTCTTGTTGAGATTTTGAAACGGAGGAGCGTTTTTACATGTTCGGGAAACATGCACATTCTACTTACTAGCATTAAAACACCACCATGTTCTCACGCGAGTGATTTTATATAGTCTACAAAAGCTCTGTCAGAGACAGATTCTCTTTGCCTTTTTTAAAGGTACCTTCACAATTGTAAAGATTAGTGGTGAAAATACTTATAAGATCTCAAGAAAACAGAGCATTTCAAAACCATTTAAAACCCAACTAACGCCTAGGCATGGTAATTTTTTTCTTTCCAAGACACATTTGTTTATGAAAACAAAAACAATTATAACTGAAGTAAGATTTACTATAAAGGAACAAAATAAAACGACTTGATAAACACGAACGGAGAGAGTATTGGGATTTGGGATCAAATGTGAATACGTAACAAGTCCTAAAAACTATAAGTAAAAACTATAAGTAAGAGTAGTTAACCTGAAAATTCAGCTACTGAGAAACAAAACAAAAGAACCCTATAATGGCCAACAATGAGAAGCTTCCATGGGACTCTTGCTGGAAGATATCCTCTCTCGTGTCCCTCCTATACCACTTGTCCGATTCAGAACCGTGTGCAAGCGATGGAACACTCTCTTTGGCGACAAGACTTTCATCAATAACCACAAGATGTCGACGTTTCAGTTTATTTTAGTAACTAAATCCAAGATTTATTCGGTAAGCCTAAATCCCGAGATAGAGCTGCGTGAGTTATCCTTAGATATCCCCGGTTTAATATCTCAGACACCTAATGACTTGGCCGATTGCAATGAGCTCTTGCTATTTGGCATGAATAAAGGAGCTGTGGTTTGTAACCCGTGGTTAGGTTATGATAATAATGATAGGAGAACTGACAAAATTGTTTATAAGACCCTTGTGTATTGTCTGAAGTTTGCAGGTACCTATGGGTGGAAAATCCATGACTTTGCCACATATGCGTGGAAAGACCTAGTTTTGGAAGAGCCAAAACAAGGAACACCGCGTAGTAATAGTAGTATTTCTTTCCACTCAACAAGATCTATGTCATTGAATGGATCTTTGAATTGGGTACATGACTCATCTTACGTTCGTCATTTTAAGCTTCAGTTTTTCGAGCGAATCTTTCTCGATATTTTGTCATCTACCATCTGAGAAGAAGGCTTGTAAAGATGCTCTTGTGCTTAGGGTTTATAGGGGAGTTGGGTTTTCGTTGTTACAGCAGTGCCATGTAACAAAGAAGATTAATATTTGGGTGACCAAGAACAATATTGCAAGTTGGTATCATAGAAAAGTGAAATGGAGGAATTTCACGGTGGCTTTATTTCGTTTATTTTGGCTTTTTGTTTGGTCGTTTCGGAAACTAAAGTCCTTTCATGCGATTTTGTTGTTTAGAACGGATCAGATTGAAGCTCCGACGGATGGGTAAGGTCTTTGGCTTTAGAATGATAGCTGTAGAGAATGTGGATGTTGAAACTTTAGCTGTTAATTTAAGTTTTACTAAAATTAAATTGGTAGTTAAAATTGTAAAAAATTTGAATAATATTTTAAATATTTTATTTAAATTGTAAAATTATACTATTATTGAAAAATATATATATACGATTATAAAATAGTACAATGTGAATATCAAATGAGCAAAAAAAAAATTCAATGATTAACTTTTTAATCTTAAATTTTAATAAAATTTGTTACAAACTTAAATAAAAGATTTATGAAGGTAAGAAAAAAAAGAAAATATTTTTAGAGAAAAAAGTTGTAAAATCACGTTTTGTTGGCTTTAAGAAAAACAACACAAAAGAAAAAAAAAGTTTTGTTTTATAAGAACTTTATAAACTTTAATATGATTAATTTTTTAAATAGCCTTATTGGTAAAAAAAAGTTGCAGAAACTTTCTAATACCACAAAACCCTCAGTCCTAATGTCAATCGGACCCTGAATGTTGAATGGAATCACTAAGTTCAAGTCTAGAGGCCATGAATTTCGGTTATAATATTCTTCCGAAGAATTTGCTAGCTTTCACTTGTTGGATTATTGAGCTTTTGCGATAGTTATAAAATTGTTTCGTTTGAGTAAATCTTGTATATACATCATCTTAACGTAAGCACAACCTTGCCAAAGTGACTGACCCCTCTTCCCACGAGACATCTTTTGAGCTTTATCTTTAACCACCAGAATGTTGTGAATTGGTTTATAAAGTCTAAATATTTTATCTCGCATTTTGAGTATATACTATGACCAGTTTTAACCATATATAAGAATTTATACCTTATAAGACAGATAATTGCTAACATATCACCTAAAATTTTTCCAACACTTGCAAATTTCTGGGATACGGATTTTCATTTTATCGAAAAAGGATGTTAATGTACGGTGAAATTGTAAAACTACAATTCTTGCCTCGTCTGGTTGTTCATTTATATTTAAAACATACTAGATTTTGAATTGCACTTTCTAAACATGAGACATTTTTATTGTGAAGTTTGTGTAACGACGCATTATATGTAGATTACGAGGGTACCAAGACGTGCTTACTAGCAACACAGAAGATTAAAGTGTGTAAAAAGAAACTTATGCACTAACGGTGCATTATATATTATTGAAGAAAATACAGGGTACATGTACTGGCTTATCTATCAGCACCTTGTTTGATATGTATGGTGCATTAAATCTATTATTCATGCTTGTATCTAGACACCTGTGGTCAGAGAGTGCTATAACCGAATCAGTGACTTGGGTGTTTAGCATCTTATACATCACTAAATGATTCTCTTGATACTATTTTTTTTTTTTCATTTTGAGTTGAGCCGGACAAATAATTAGATATGTGGACGATTTGGTGTTTTAGGATATCACTGTTTTATTCGAATTTAGATTCAATTTATTTATGTCATTTTTAGATCTTATATACGTAGTTTTCTTTTAAAATTAATTTACTATAAACATTTCAGTATTTTATTCGGTTTTTGGTAGATGTCAAATGTCCCTCTTGCCTCCTTCCGTACTTTTAAGACAAAAAATAATATTAATAAATTTGAGTATTGATCTTTGTAAAGTTGATTGAAACATTAATGTTCATGTGAGAAGATGAAACATGTGTTACAGATTATTCACCTGAGACAACCATACAAACTTGTTCCAGCCATAAGTCATACATGTTCACTGTTCAAAATTTAGGTTTAGCGGTTTATAGTTTAAAATTAAGGGTTTAGATACAGAGTGTTAATTTATTTAATTTTCTTTTCTATAGTTTTTATACTATTTGGTATACATAAACTTTATAGAGTGCCTAAATTATTTAGAAATTTCATACTAATCACCAACTTTTAAAAAAATTAATTTGATGTGCAAATAACTATCATGAAATTATGGGTTCCAAATATCTTTTTCAGGAATTTTGCCAGTAGGTCAACTTTTTGTTGGTTATATAAACTTTACATAATTTAATAAGTTTATTGAAGTAAGATTTTTCATTATCAAATATACATGTTTATTCAACCATAAAACATGTTTTTCTTTTTTTTTTTGTTAAAACATCAAAAATCATGTTACATGTACTCTCTTTACTGCACATGGCACATGTAAAATTTAGCTACAACATACAAATTGTCGTACGTTATATCATTCCATGTACGTAACTTTTGTAGAATAAAAAAAATAGGACGTAATAATCGTGCGTCTTAATATATGGTACCCCTTTTGCATGTACGTACCTAATTTAGCTAAACATATATATTTATATGGTTTTTTTTTCAAATATGATCCACAATAAAATTCAAACACAAAAGTAACCCATGATTTTTTTTAATTTTTATTTGTCATATTCACTCCAAAAATTAGGATTATTCAAGAAAATGCTTTTTTTTTTTTTTTTTTAAATTGAGTGTTTTACTCTATCATCCTAATTCATAATTTTCATCAAGTATTTACAATATTGTCATTGCCATCAATACACCAACCCACAATGAACAACCAATTTGAAGCTTTTAATGCACCAAAATTTCGATTTTTACTCTTCATATCTTATTACTTATGCACACAAACTACGTCTCTTTCACTTTCTCTCTATATTCATAAAAAAAAAACCAAGATTATGATTTTAAACTTTGTAAGGTTCAAACTCATGATTCTTGGTCATTAACAAGTGGGTTTGTTTCATGGTAAAGTTTTGTGCGATAGGAGAAGCTAATTAAGTTATCTCATTGGTTGAAAATATAAAATTGAGTTTTTTTTTTCAGATCTGTTTGTCAGAAAACTTCCATGTAAGTCTTCTGGTCTTAGAAGACTTATACGAAAGTCTTATGGTCAATACAAAGGTTAGTTTTGCAATTGACTTTATGTGTGTTTTTAGAGATGACTTCTCTGGAAGTCTTATAACTTTTCTTTGTTAACAAAAAAGTCTCGAAAATACCAGAGAAGACTTCCTGGTAAGTCGTCTAGGATACCTAAGTTAGTTTTGCAATTGACCGGATTGTGTCAGAATTTTGACTTTGTCTAGATGACTTACACGGAAGTCTTTCACCAAACGACTAGGTAGAAGTCTTCTCACGATCGGTGAAAGTCGTCTTGTGTTACTTTTGCAATTGAAAAATAAAACTTAAATATTTAATTCTAATTAGACGACTTCCATGTACGCCTTCCAGAAGATGACTTACACGGAAGTATTTTGTGATAACTAAGGTTTGATCAGAATCTTAGAATAAAATTCATCATGAAGTTTCAATTCTAACGATTCAATGATAACTCAATTCAATGACTGCTTTCTGCAGCTGGCCTTATTTGATCTGGGCTACCAAGGCCCTATGTTTACATGGTCAAACTCCCAACCCCTAATGCCCATTGCAAAGAAGCTTGATCGCCTTCTAGTCAATAACTTCACTATTACAGTTGCACCCCATGTTACAACTAATTTTCTCCCACCCCTTATGTCTGATCATTGTCCTTGTCTCATTGACCTAAACCAAAGCATGTCTAAAGCAGGCACTAAACCGTTCTCTTTCCTAAACTACTTAATTAAACACCTAAACTTCACTTCAGAGGTATCATAGGCATGGTTTCAGACCAGAAGCACATGTTTAAATCTAAAAAACTTATGTTGGAAGCTTAAGTGTCTAAAGTGAGCATTGTGAGTTCTAAACAGAGAACTGCTGAAAAATTCAAGAGAGAGTTATAGAAACTAACCGTTTGTTACAACTTGGGTAGGTCGAAGTTCTTAATCATACCCCTCAAAACTTTCAAAAAGAGAGAGAGATCTTCATAAAAAATGGTTGCTCCCTTTGACTTGGAGTATCCGCTTAAGTGAGAAAAGGATATTGAAGAAAGTTTCTTTAAGCAAAAATCTAGGATAAATTGGCTAAAAGAAGGATATGTCCATACCCTCTACTTTTTCTGAATGTGTCAGACTATAGCGAGTTTCGATGCCACTCGTACTTTCCTCACACCTACTGGTATTCTCTTGACGAATCCTCTAGAGATAATCAATCATGATGTAGCTTATACCAAATCTGTCATTGGGCCGAATCGTAACAGTTACAGTATTGTATTTCCTCCTACTTGGTTTCAGTCCTGGTCCAACTCAGAGTCTCGTCTCAGAACCAACAGTCAATGGTTCTTCTCCCTACTGCAAAGGAGATTCAAAGACTGTTTTTCAGATTAAATCCAAACAAGGCTTCAGGTCCAGATGGATTAACTTCAGGTTTCTTAAGAAGTTCTTGGGATATCATTGGCAAAGAGGTGATATTAGCGAACAAACAGTTATTCACTTCATGTCTTCTCCCACCAGATATCAACGCAACTATTCTCTCTCTGGTTCCAGCAAAGAGACAAGGCACTACTTATGTTACAGACTACCACCTGATCTCGTGTCTAAATACTGTATATTAAGTCATTTTCTGCCTCCTAATAAGGCGACTTAAACCAATCCTTCAAGATCTAATAGTCCCACCAATCAGACTGGCGTCATAAAAGGAAGATTGCTATTAGAAAACACAGTTTTGGCGGGTGAGCTGGTGAATGGCTATCACAAACATTCAAGTAGCAAAGAATCACCATAAAGGTAGGTATAGCTAATGCTTTCGATACTTTGTCTTGGGAGTTTTCTTTAGTTTATTATAACGTTTTATATTCGTTGGTTCCGTGCTTGTGTCTGCACCCCCTCCTACACGGTTGATTACAATGTAAATGTTAATGGATACTTCAAAGGAACTAGAGGACTAAGGCAAGGTGATCCTCTCTCACCATACCTTTTCGTAATTGCAATGAACTGTTTATCCAAACTCCTCAACGATGCGTCTGCCAATGAATGTATAGGCTTCCATCCTCAAACTGAATCAACAAGACTAACTCACTTAAGCTTTGCGGATAATCTCCTTATCTTCATCGATGGATCTCTCTCTTCTGTTCAGAATGTCTTACAAGTCTTGCACGACTTCGAACAAAGGTCAGGGTCGGATTCAGTGTCCAAAAGTCTAGCTTCTTCAGTTCAGGCCTATTTCAACCAGAGATCGATGAAATACAAGTGTCTACTGGAATGTCCGATGGATCCCTTCTTGTCAGATATTTGGGAGTTCCATTATGCACAAAACAAACTCAACCTTGCCAACTGTGAGCGTCTCATTCAACAAGTGAAAGTGAGATTCAATTCCTAGACGGTCAAAACTCTATCTTTTGCTAGAAGGTTGCTCCTGATCAAAACGGCGATTGAAGGAATTACCATTTTCTGGTGCTCCTCTTTTGTGCTTCCAAAGGCCTGTGTGAATCGCATAAAATTCTTGTGTAGCGTTTTCTTATGGAAAGTCATCATTGAAGCTCTCCTTACAGCAAGAGTAGCTTGCTGAACAGTAACAAAAATGAAGAAAGTGAATTAGGGGTGTGCCACCCACGATCTGGTCTAAGTAAAAGTTGACCCGACCGGCCGTGCAATAATCAAACAAGAAATTGCAAAACCGATCACTAGTAACTTAAACCAAATCGTATAACCTGAGGTTCCTGAAATAAATCCAGCCACCTTAGGCCAAACGTCTCAATATACATATCCTATTAAGTATGACATGAGGCTTTTCAACCCGACAAGGTAATGCCCAATAGTTGGTTCGTCCCGACAAGAACAAGGTAATGCCCATATCCTATGGAAACTCGTCATTTATAAACAACCTTAATACATTATTCATATTTTTAATGATCTTACAAAATGGTTATAGTATTATCCTAAGGCGTATGCCCAACAACGCTTTACTATAAATATACGAGAAAAAAGACATTGCAAGGACGATGAAAACTACCTGGTCAAGCTGTTTCTTCAAGTCCAAAGGTAAAGGTCTCCCGCCTATGGTTGCCAGCACACCGATGAGACATTAGTAACTAATCTACTCAGTGAGCCTAGTCCCACACCCGCAACATATATCATTAAACCAAGTAGTAATAATAATATGCAGAAGAAACACATTCATTAATCAACATGAGAGTAAGACATTCCATTACTTCACTATGAATTTTTATCTTATAGCTCTCTTCCATTTTACCCCTCCTCCTTCACATAACTCATATACTCATACATATATATATATATATATGCTAAACCCAGAACCACCAAGGCTAAGAGCTTAGCGGGAAAAAAAATATATATATATTATAACCGTCGGTGATCACTTTATGAACATCCGAAACTGAGTCGTCACTAAGTACACGATCTCCGGGGTCCTCCCCATCTTTGTGTCCTCGTGCGCTTGAACCGTCACGCAACAAAAAATTCACGGTCCAACATTTGTACGAGAATATTTTGGAAGGAAGGTTTATAATAAGAATTCAAATGATTTTTACTTCTATAATTAATTTCATAATTAATTTATAATTAATCCAAGATTAATCCATAATTATTGTTAATACTTGAGAACAAGTGCTAGGATTCAGATTAACCTCAATTAACATTTTCGATTATTTATTTAAGTGTAAGTGTTTACACTAAGTAAACACTACACAGTTCATAAGGATTCAAAGGTTTTACTAACTAACCGACATCATTCAATTAAACTTAATAAAACACTCATTATCTATCTCAACATCCATCTAGACGAACCTACAAATAAGTCTTGAAACTGGATTTGGAATGGCTTGAAACCGATCTTGAAAAAGGATATCCTAACCAAGAGACTGAGATGTTCCAAGGGTTGACTGGACTGCTAGCTAAACTTCACAACCAGGTACAAAGAGTACACAGTTCAACAGAATGGACCAGGTTGATACTTCAGTCTTTACTCGACCAATATCCCAAAAACAGAGCAGTTCGGTTCATAAGATCAACAATCCAACAGTTCGGTTGAAGCTAGAAAACTTAGATTGGATCGGTTCAAGATCGGTTAAGACAGGTTCTAATCAGAAAAGATCAGATCATTTCAGTTCTCATAGGTTTGGTTCAGGACATGATCAGACTGAGTTCAAATCGGTTTACTCCAAGTTTGTTCAGAACATCTTAGCTGAGGGTTTTAAGAGGTTGATTCAAACCAAAATTAGAAAAAAAACGGAACTGTATCACAACTGATCTGACCAAGACCTAAGCTAAAAATCAACTAGCTCTGTTCAAGACAGGAATGAGGCAAGAAGACCAAAGCACACAGAGATGGACCAAAGGTCTAGGTGGTCTCGGCTGATCTTCTTCTTCAAGGTTAGTCACGGATGGACTGAACAGAAAGAGAGATGATGGTTTGATCATGATCTGAGATGGACAAGCTCTAGGGTTTTATTTTAAAATCTCACCTTCTGATCTTTCTCACAGTAACAAACTGAACAGACTGATGGAAGATATCGCCCAAAGTCTCTGATTTTTCACTGATTTTTTCTCAATTTTTCTCCAAAATTTTTCTGTCTTGTTTCTGTAACAGAACGCCCCAGAGGAGAGAAGATGGTATTCTAAAGCTCGGTAATTTGCTTTAGCTAAGGGTTTCACTCAAGACAAAGGTAGGCTGAGTGTGGACAGCTGGCCAGCTGCTTCAGCACTCTTAGCACAAGCTTAAGTCCTTTCCTTACCTTGAAGAAATATCCAGCCCTTCTGTGTGCTTCTCACATGACTACTTAAGAAACAAGGAAAGCATGCAGATTGTGACTGTCATGTGCCAATTACTGAAGAAGCTAGGCAAGCAGGTGCATAACATGTGACTTAATTACATAGCAACTAGACAGGTGAAGAACATTTTCTCGACCATTTAGGGAGCTGGTTGATAATTCCGAACATTTTCTCGACCAAAAATCAATTGGCTCGTGAGGGTTATTACATGGGGTGACTGATCTAGCTACTTGGAACAAAGCTACTTGCCTAAAACTCATATGGATTCTATTTTAAAGGTGGGTTCGGTTTGGGTACCTTGGTATAGAGAGGAGGTGTTACAGCATAAACAACTATTGGACAGCAAAACCAAATCGCTCTAATTCATGGCTAGCAAATATACTACTAAAACTAAGACCTCTAATTTTTCCTTGGATACAAATGAGGATCGGGAATGGTCTTACTTGTAGGTTTTGGTATGACAACTAGACGCCTTATGGCAGTCTGGAAGAAGTGCTACTGATGGAATATCAAGACTTGACATCCCCAAAGGAACAGCCCTAACTGATCTTTCAAGGAATGAAAATTGGCGCCTCCCACCTGCTAAAACAGAGAATCAACTAATAATTATCTCCTACATTAATACAATCGAGCTACAAGGCAAGAGAGATTACTATGAATGGGATCTCAATGGAAGAACAAGTTCAACTTACCCAACTGGAGAGGTATATCACCTTCTGCGTGGGACATCTCCTCAGGTTCCATGGTCCTATGCAATTTGGTTCTCAGTAAGTATTCCTGGCATGCTTTTCTTTCTTGGTTTTTTATATTGGATCGGTGTCCAACTAAAGATAGAATAACTATCTGGAGGATAAAAGTAAACCCAAATTGTCTTCTCGGCTCTACAGGAATAGAAAACTGAAACCATATATTGTTTGACTGCAATTTCAGCTTTTCTGTTTGGTCTTCAATAGCTTCTCGATGTGGAGTTCAGCCACTAAGGGACTGGAGCCAAACGATCCACAACATGGAGTCCCTTCGTGGTCCTAACCTTAATCGCAGACTGATTCTTCTCTCATGGCAGACTACTATCTATTCAACTTGGGCTGAATAGAACGCTCGCTTACACCGCATCATCTTTCGTTCTCCTGAGACGATCACAAAGGCTATAGACCATCGGATAACTAACAAGACATCGGCGCTCAGACCTACCAACCCGGTCGCTTCTTCAGATCTAATGCAACTCTGATTATCAATGGCATGATCATCTCTCACCGGGTCTTTATCTCCTCTCTTTCTCTTCTCTTGTTTTCATCAAAACTTCTACAGAAGAAATCCAAATGGTTTTTTACTAAGTCTTCATGGGCCTCTAATAATAAATGTTGTAACTTCCTAAGTGGGTCTAATTACTGAGCTTCCAGTCTAACTATAGCTTAGGCTTGTAATTTTTTTTATTTCTCATGCAATTTTAATATGAAAGCGTGCTTACAAAAAAAAAGAAATAAAAGCAGTTAGATTATGAAACGTGGATGGAAATTTTGAGGAAAAAAAGATTTTGGATACTTAAAATTGCAGAGAAATAGGAGATAAAAAATAATAGATTTTTTTTCTTTCGTAAAACTACGACATTTGTTAATATTTTAGTGATAAAGTAACTTGTGCTTTAGTATATTAGGGATATATATATTAGGTGACTCATCCGCACTCTTGCGCGGGTATAAATATTTACGAAAAACTTGAAAATATAATAACCTGGGTGATATTTTTATTATTTTATTATTTTGTTTTAAGCACAGTTCTAATTATGAGTTGTTTAGTTGCAGTGTTTTAGTTTTGCAAAATATTTAAAGACTTGAGTAGCATAATCTTTCCAAAGAGTGAATGGCAGATGCATACCATTATATTTAAAAACATGCAAAATTTTGGACAAAACAAATACTACAAACACGTAGTATAAAGGTAACACATCTAAAATTATTTATCTACTTATATTTTACCAAAAAAATTAGTTATTTACAGTTTATCTTGTATCTCTAAGCATAATATCAATTTTTGTAGTAGTGTTTCGTTTAGACTTAAGCTCTTGTAAAGATCCAATACAAACAATTTGTCTTACTATATCTATGTAAAGAAAATATAATGAGAAATACTTGAAATACAACATCTAAAATGACAATAAAACTTTTGCATATTAAAAGAAAAATTTACCAATTAACAAATTATTATCGATGGTTCGAGATAGAATATATGTAAAATCCCTTATATATTAATTGAGAAGCATTACAACATTTTTTTGTAGTCATGTGTCATCACTGGAATGATTCTTAGAATCCTTAGAGAAATATGTTGGTCCATATAAATATATAATAAGATTTTTATTAAACTAACCATAAATACATTATTAATGTGCTTCATTATTTCCTTAAATAAAATTACGGAATTGCCTAATATGGCTAAAGTATATATGACAATTAATGATTTTGAATAATAAAAATTTGATAAAAATAAGTGTATCTTATATTATATTTGTTTAGTTTTAAACTATTAAAATAAATTAAACAACCATATTAACCATATAATAAAAAATTTAGATTTTTCTGTTTATGTTATATTTTGAATTTTTAAAAAAGAGTATAAATTACTAAAATTGTTAAAAGGCTCACATTAAAATTATGTGATCCATAGTTTAAAAATTTTTTTATTACATGATACAAATGATTACAAATTCGTATAAATTAAAAGTCTCATTTAATAAGTATTAAAATTAAAAGATATATAAATATATATATATCATTTTAAATTAAACTATATGCCATATAAAAATACATAAATATTTTAATTTTGAAATTTACTTTGAAATTTGTTTTTTTGATAAAAATATGTATCATTTTAATTTTTTTTAAAAAATATTATAAATTATGTAAACTATTAATCCTACAATGAAATTTTAATATCAGTAATTTAACGTTTTTGTTATAACGGATACAAATGATCAAAAAGATATGAATAGAAAGCATCATTTAATAGATGTTAATATTAAAATATACTATATATATGTTACTATCATTTAAATTTAATTATATACCATATCAAACAGAAAAAATTATTTGTTTGGATTATAAAATTTATTTATATGTTCGCACTAAGTTAATAATAGTTACTGACTTTTTTTATTAAATATATATTTATAATTTCATAATATGTTAAAAATATATAATACATAAAGTAATTTATATATATAATGTTCATCCCGCGCAATGTGCGGATCTTAACCTAGTCAGTATAATATTTTCCAGACATCTCTGCTGGAAAATCTTCACATTATCCAGATAAGTAGTTTGATAAAAAGATATCTTCAAAAGATGTGGACTGGTTTTAAGATCACCAGTATAAAAATTGATCTTAAATGTGTTCATTATTTTTTATTCACTTCTATCAGATTATCCTCAAATTTCTTAACCAAATCATCACCTTCCATGAATCCGGTTCTCTTATAAAATAATGAAAATATAAGTTATGAGTTGCATAGAATTAAATAATAAATATTGATTCCTATGACTATATGATTAGCATAAGTTGAAAATTTTGAGTTTTTTAAATTACCTCATCATCAATCAAAACCATCTCAACAGAAGCAATTCCTTTCGTATACTTTTTCCGAAGTTTTATGATATTCACTTTGATCTTGTATTTATCCAAAGCTGGATAAATTTCACTGATGAAAACCACAGAAGTTGTTTTTCTAGAAAAAAAAATGTTTATATGAATAAAAAAAGATTTTCTAAGAGTTTAAATTTGTGCTGATAAGTCTGATGGTTTAGAATTAAGAGAATCAGTTGTATATTTATATAGATTTGGAGGCGTGTAATATATTAGGATTATGAGTTATATGTAAAAAAAATTGCATAAAATTGCAAAGAGATTTTTTTGAAAATAGGAAATTGTATACTTATCACAAAATATATAATATTGCTAACTAATGTAGGAAAATGTTATACCTATCTTATTAACTAAAGTAGTTTGATATGTAAATATATGTAAATAAGAAAAGGAAACGACATTCTTTATAAGGTGACTAACATTAATCTCTATAATATAACATTAATCTCTAACTAATGTAGTAAGATAGTAAATATGTAAATAAGAAAAGGAAACAGATGCTTAATTAAGGTGACTAACATTAATTATATATGTAAATGACGTGAAAAATCGCCTTTTTATATAAAAATTCTTTTAATAACAATGTGATTATTATAAAAGCTTGATTAATTAAAATAAAATATTATAATGATAAATTAGTTCATTATAGGTATCAGAATAATAAAAAATTTTGAGAATTAATGTGAGCGTGACATGTAATTAACCGATTTCTCAAATAATGCTATAGAGATATATATATATATATATATTAATTTAAGTAAGATCGGCGAATGGATTTTTAGTAATTTTCGTTTTTATCCATATATAGATTTGTATCTACTTTTACGTATTTATTATTCAATCAAGACACACGTTATATGTACTTCTTTTTAGAAGCATATGAACACAAGTACGTGTGTACTCTCTCTCGTGTAGAAAAGAAGAGATGACAATTGAAAGAAACACGTGACAAAATACTCATTTCCATTCCACATAATCTCATTCTTAAATGGCCCCCCTAAATTTAGAATGTTCTTTCTGTTTGTGTTCCAACTTCTATCCGTAAGAGCGTGATCCATAGAAGTCAATAAGACAAAACAATACACGGATATTGATCCTTGCGCGGCTCTTCTTATAAATTTGCATTGATCGATGTCGACATTGAAAATCAAGAAAAAAATAATTAAACAAAAACATATAATATAGAAACTATGGAGGCTTTCTCCACCACTAACCAAACACTCCAAATCTCCAGCGATGAAACGTCAATGTTTATCACATACTCCATTGCAGCCCACAAAGTCGTTGTCATGGTCAATACCGGAATTCTAGGATTACTTCAGCTCATAAACCAACAGTCATCTGGTTTTGAAACACATAAAGCAGCATTCCTCTCTTTCTGCATATTCATTTTGTTTTACGCCATTCTTCGCGTCCGTGAAGCCATTGACTGGCGGCTGCGTCCCGGTATAGTGCCAAGGCTCGTGGGACACGCAAGCCATCTATTTGGAGGTCTAGCTGTTCTTGTGTTAGTCTCTGTAGTTTACGTGCCGTTTGCTTTAGTCCTTCTTCTTCTCTGGTTTCTCTGGCTCTCCGTGGTGGTTTACGATACTTTCAATGCATTCATGATCTACTCGGAGGCGAGCATATCCGGCTCTGATTCACCACAACTACCGCCGGTGTAAGATGTTACGGTTTGCATACAGAATGAGTGTGAGATCTACTGCCAACCCTCCAAAACAAAACAAAAAATGAACAAAAAAATAAAATAAGATGGGTATGCGCGGGATGGATTTCGGTAGAGTTTATTGATTGTAGAAGTTGAAATATTTTGTAAAAATATTTGATAAATTTGCATAGAAAATCTTCTGTATTTAAAAGTCCATCAAAGATATAACAAGTTTAAGAATCTATTTTAAAACGAAATTGTGTTGGTCTAGTGGTAAAAAAGCTTCATGGGTTTGATTCACCTTGGTCACCTAGCCGTGCTATATTGATGGATTAGTTGCATACTCAGATGCAAGATCTCATGGGATTAGTCATTGGACCAAAAAAGCTTTTGGGATCCCTATGGTAAAATCGATAGGCAGTCAATCGGAACCTAATGCTTTGAACGACTAGTCGAGAAGAGTAGGTGTTAATACATAACTTTGGCTAATGATACTAAATTTTAATATAACTCCAAAATCAGAAACCAAATTTTTGAATAATTGATTTTAATGAGTTTAAAATTCATCAAACCAATAACTTTATATTTTATAAAAGTGTCAGATCCATAAACTAGCAATTGTGAATTGCATTACAATGTCATATTTCATAAATCAGTGAATACAAAAATTCTGTTTTTAAAACCGGATCCAATTAATGTTAAGATGGATAAATAATAGATATAGTTATTTAACACCTTCTTTCATATGCCAAATACCAATGTTAGCATTGCATCTTCATAGAGGATTTATTCAAAGTAGTTGGCACATAAAACAAAAGCAAAAAAAGGGAAAGAAACATTGCCTTGAAAGTTGAAATGGGTTATTTTGTTAACCCGTCAGCTGCATTATTGTTCTAGTTTGGTGTCCACTTGAACTAGAGCTTGAACTGAATTGTGACACCCGTCACCTCCTATATGGAGGACAGCGTGTCACCCCCGACGCGTCATCATACAACAATGTGACACCCGTCTCCCTGACACTAAGGACGACGGGCCACCAACAATATCCCGTAATATAAAAGCCCATAAACCCGACAACTCTCACCCATGCCCAAATAAAATCCGAAAGAAAAGTCCAGTAGCACCAAGTCCGTCCAAATATCACATACTTGTTTGTCTCACCTGAAAAGGGGAAGAGTGAGGGGTGAGCGACAGGGGAATCGCTCAGTGAGGTATGGGATGCCACCCCGAAGTCCATGGACCCGGACATAGCACTCCGAATAAATATAATTTAATTATAATGCATGTCAAACACAGTACCTAAAGTACTCAAGCAACAAAACAATGGTCCTAGCGAGGTGCACACTCGCCGCCCACTAACAGGCCAAAACACTACCGAAAAGGTGCTCGGTTCATACACACACCGAAAAAGTGCTCGGTAACACACGCCCGTAGACGATTTATCGACACTTCCAGTCTACAGCTCAACCGGTCGACTAAAGTTGGCCGTGACCTCCATACAATCCGGCATACAGCAGTCCGACTCTGTATCCGTCTCCAAACAAAAACAATCCTAGCTAAGAATTTACATTAAGTGAAACAATCAATATTGAATCCTCTAACCCCCTAGTTCCGGTTTATGCAAAGAACCTAAAACTAAACAAGCAATGATAGACTCGATTTCACACAGACGGAACACATTAGAAATAAACTATATTTATTCGAGGTCCTAAGCCGTGTACGAGAAGTTCGGGAATAGACCCTCACCTTAGCAATAAGAAGTGATATCTATGAACTCCAGCTGCTCAAATGGACTCCAAATCTGAAATCAGATCGAAATTTCGAGTCAGAACGCCTTTCGAACGGTTTAAAACGAGTATTTACGGAAAAGTCAACCCGTTGGTCAAAGATTAATTATTTAATTAATTAAATTAATCTGGTTTTCCCTAACCGATTTCCAATTGATTTTAACCGACCGGTTTAACCTAACCGAATCGAAATCGATTTAAACCGGTCAAACCACAGGTTGACCGAGTCACCGAGTTGACTCACCGGGTTGACTCGGCCGAGTTGGCGAGTCGCCGGCGAGTCACCGGTGTCGGTCACCGGCGGCGACGCGGCGGCTTAC
>NC_027752.1:15643172-15646088 GCF_000695525.1 Brassica oleracea var. oleracea
TCTCTCTTTTTAAAGAAAACAACCTGACCCTTGGGCAAGGTTTAGGGTCATTACATGAATAAAATGAAATTTATTTCTCCAATACTCAATATTACGGACCCGATTATGTAGATTTAAATTCTTCTTCTTGCTTTCAACCAAATCTCAGACTGATTTATTGTCACCTTCAAAGATAACTAGACGATATATAGGACCATCTCCACCACTCTTAATATTTTCTTTTATAATGGAGCAATTCTAAAACAGAAATGAGTTTCTGCTCAAATGTGTTAAAAAGAACTGCTATATTTTCCAATATTATAAATGAATGCTATTTTTTACTTCTATATCAAGAGGAAATTCAGTGTAGAAAAGGTTTGATTAGGTGATCAATACTCAAACACACTGAACTGATCCACTCGTCCAAGAGAGTAGACTATTTTATTTTTTTAGTCGTAAAGACCAAGACGTGGGCTATATTATAACATTTTTTTTGTGGAAAACGACAAGTTGAAGCATAAGTTAATATATTGTAAGCTTAATTAAGTTCTCATGAATCTGAAAGACGGATACAAAATAATAATAGTTCGAAAGAGGAGAGAGGATAATTGGTTTCTGGTTAAACCAGAAAAAAACGATGAACCTGGTTAAAGGCCAACCGGTTAAGTTTTACGATTCTTCGCACCTCTTTATCTTACATGACTAAGCTCTTTGCAGTGGGAGCACGTAGCGGGGATCCAAGGATACGCTACCTCAACTGGGACCACCACTCCATCAAACCGCTCAGTTCCAATTACTTGGAGCAGGGGAGAGGAGACAGAGAAAAATGTACCACGAATCCTAAATCGAATGGTTTAATCGGTTAAATCAATACCTAACGGACAGAGACTAATTCCTGGGCAAGGCAAGGGAAAACCTTTTTTTCCTTCTTTTTTTTTGGAACACAAAAGTAAAGACAATTACTCGATTTGCGTGTGTTATTGATATCACTCAAATTATTCTGGAGAGTGATTTTACTCTCTCAAATAAAAAGTTCAATTATAGTACTTAGAGATCGAATCCACAGAGAGCTAAGGAACACAATAGACTATAAAAATCAAGATTAAGCTAGGCAAACAATTTATAAAGCAGTAAATCAATGAAAACAAGGTGAATAAAGTAGTTGTTCGATTGGTTGATTGAGGTTGTAAACAATTAGGAGAAATAGCTAGATCTAAGGATTTATCAATCAAGAGATTCAAAACTTCAATTCAAAGATGCTAATGGTTTATAGATTCAATTCTAGAACTCGATTTTAGTAAGTAAGCAATCCAGCTTTCGCATGCAATTGCTAATCAGATGTCTAAATCCAGTCTCAGCTGTCGCTTGTTGACTTGGAGCGAGTGTCGATCGATGCTATGGCTTGAGCGTCGATCGATGCTTCCTTAGACAAGCATTAATGACCTAATCGATTTAGTTCAACTAGATTCCTAGACCAACTCTCGTATGCGCCTAGGTATCTAATCCAGCAAAGTTCGGGTTCCGTTAATTGATTTCATTTTTGTGCCTCTCAACTATCCTATGATTCTAGGTTCAAACAATTAGTCACACTATCGTTCTATTCTAATTATTCCAGATCTTAGTATTACAAATCACCCTGATGTAGAGATCTATAGATAATCTAGCAATCCTAATTGATTATCTGTTTGACATTAAGCTCATCCAATCCCTTAACCTAACAAGATGAATTACTCAGACATGCAAGCAATAACACAAATCATAGTCTGAATAATATAATAGATAAGAAATCAATTATAAAACCAATGGAGTTCCAATCAATCTATGAAGGAGAATTGATCTTCTCTCTAAACATAAGAGAAAATAATAGAATAGGATAATAGAAAGCTTGTTGCCGTCAACAATGGCTTAGAAATCCATAAATAGGGTTTCTGGTCGTCCATAGGTATTTTGGTAACTTGGAGTGGCTTTTGGGCTTCAAACGGTCTTGAAATATGCTTGGCCCACGTTCTGGCATCACTGTCGATCGACACCAATGTTGTGTTATCAATCGACAGTCCTTCATCTCCTCGACAGCTTCCTCTTGCGAGACAGACTGACCACTCTTCAGTAAAACGGGCATAACCTCTGCTACAGGATGCTGATTGACCTAAAACCGGTGGCATTGGAAAGCTAGCGCAATCTAACGGTGGGAAAGTCTTCATCCATAGCTAGACATCTGACACGTCTGTGCAGCTCTGCACTCAAAAGGCTCCAAAAGACACCAAAATCACCACATTCCTCCAAATCGTCCCTGAACCTGTAAATACTCTAAATAGACTCTATATAGTAGTAATTATATATTAAAACAGTTATAGACCATGGCTAAAAGTGGGTAAAATCCATGGTCTTTCAACTCCCCATACTTACCCTTTTGCTTGTCCTCAAGCAAAACAGACGGGCAGTCTCTTTTAAAGAGGTTTGAAAACAACAGGGACTCACATGATTTAAAACTTAAAATCATCACCTCTGCAATATTGCAATCCACATCTAAGAAGTCCTAATCACAAAAGCACATCATATTATATTCTAGCTTAGCAACCAAATTCACCTAGCCAACAACTTAGCAAATCCTATCTGACATTCCCCTCTACCAACCTCATTTCTTAACATAAATAAAAGTACAGGCTTTACCTTTGGAGTATCGATCACAGGATGCAAGGATTTTCAAACAAGTATGTGGATCTGCAGGTAAAAGTTAGTTCATATCTTTTCCCTCTTCTAATATCTCTCTTTAGTCAAAGTCTGCTTCCATTGTATGATCATTGACCAAGATTGGACATGCTTCCATGAATCAAGCCTTAATGGTGGTTGCCACCAAGTCCTGTTCACTCCTTTTTGACCTATATCCAAGAATTCATGTGAATCGAACCTTGATGATTGCCGCCACCAAGTCCCGTT
>NC_027752.1:15646113-15647441 GCF_000695525.1 Brassica oleracea var. oleracea
TGAAGCAAGCCTTAATGGTTGTAGCCACCAAGTCCTATTCGGATTCCACCTAACTAACACCTATTATATATATATATATATATATATAATTTTTTTTTTTCTTTTTTGTTTTATTTTTTTATTTTTGAAAATAAATATTTCTACCTATAAATCTAGGGTCGAAATAGAGAGAGAAATGTGATAAATCTACACAAGGCTTTACCTTCCAGACTTGTTTGAAGAATCCGATCACATGTATACCAAGCCCCAAGACAAGCAGTTGTGTCAGGTTTAGTGTTGGAGGTAACCTTTGGTTCCTTCAAACAATCTCAGCAAGTGTGAATAGTTGACAGGTTGATCCACTTTAGTATCTTTAGTACTATCTGCAATCAGTAAGTCCAGAATGGTGCTAAAAAGTGGTTAGATAACAAGCAAAAATCTAATAAGTTCATTATCCCCTTCTTAACTCAATAAAACTCTTTTGAAAATATTTTGATAAGACTCATGAATATACTAATATCAGTAAACTTCCCCCTAGACTTAAATTACACTGTCCCCAGTGTACATCTAGTTGGAGCTATGGTGATGAATAAATCATAAGTATTCAATTTAACAAGTTAGAGCGATATACCTAACCGAATTAAGTGTCGATCGATGGAAAGGAGTTACCATCGGTCGCTGCAAGTAATGTACTGTCGATCGATATCGACATGCTCTCATCGTTCGATATGCTGGGCAATCGTATACTCGAATCTCTTTTTTTTTTTCCAAATAGCTAACTAAAACACAATATTAGTAGAACCTCCCCCAGATTTAAACAACACTATCTCCAGTGTATACAGTCTAAGATCGGTGGAGATATAAATCATAAGGACAATATTTAACAAGGAAACAATATACTTGACTTTGATGTGAGTGTCGACCAACATAGTTTAGTGGCGATCAATACTCTTGAAGCTTTGTCGATCGACACAGTTAAGTGGCGATCGATCGATGCTAGTGATGCTCTGTCGATCGATGCTGCGCAGCCATCGTCGATTGATATATGGTGTTTTTGGCATCTTGTATATATTTTTTCTAATTGATTTTCAGGTCTTTATCGAGTCTTCCTAGTCCTTTTCGAGTCATTACATGTCTGGAGTTGCATTGGATGAGAGATAAACCAGTTGGAGGAAAAAAAGAGAAAAATAGTGCAATTTGGAGTTTTTCACGCAGAGCAGTCGTGCGGAGCAGTCTGGCGTGCCAGTTCCAGCGACAGAGATTTTTAAGGAAGTTTTCAAATATTTCGAGATTTTACCTAGAGCTTCCCCCTTTTTCTCCTGCAGCCGCCAGAAACCTGCAATATATAT
>NC_027752.1:15647541-15650992 GCF_000695525.1 Brassica oleracea var. oleracea
GACCACTGATGGAGCGTTTGAGCTGATTGAGAACATGGCTGCTACCTTAGCCAATAAGAACGAGGAGAGCGATCGCTCCAAGAAATAGAACAGTTCTGACACCCAGAAGATAGATGAGCTGACTGCCAAGGTTGATCAGCTACTGAAAAATAACCAAGGGCACGTCTTCAGCATGGAGTAAGCTACGACCGTACATATTCAGAACCAGAACCAGCGACAATCGCAGAGCAATCGGCAAGCTGTTCCAGCTACCGGGAACAGTCAACCAGATGAGCATGGAGTAAGCTACGGCCGGGCAGATTCAGAACCAGAACTAGCGACAACCGCAGAGCAATCGGCAAGCTGTTCCAGCTACCGGGAACAGTCAACCAGATGAACTGAAGGGTCTGGGTATGATGATGCAACAACTGTTGCAGGGTATGAAAATTCAGGGCAAGGCATTGAATCAGGTTTCTACAGACATCAACACCAGGATGGACAACATGTTCACCGAGCTGAATACAAAGTATGATACTGTGAGCAACCACATTAAGAGGATTGATGTTCAGCTTACTCAAACAGCTGAGAGTGTCAAGAGGCAGCAAGGTACCCTTCCTGGAAAGAGTGTGATGAATCCTAGAGTTGAGCACTGTAATGCAGCAGAGGTGAGATGTGAGAAAGCTGAGGGAAAAGAACCAGAACAACTGTCTGCTAAGACTGCTCCATGCGTAGAAGAGAGAACAGAGCACTGTGCTAGCTCTGAAGTGACTGCTCCCGACGAACCTATTGAGATTCCACCAATGCGAGTCTATGTTCCTAAGGTTCCATATCCAATTCCACCTAAACATCTGATGGATCCTATTAGTGCAGAGCAACTGGCTGGGTTTAGGAAGATGGTAAGAAGGCATCCTCAAAATATCTCATTTGAACATGCTTGGGAGATTAGGCCATTGCACATGTTCTTCAAAAATTGTGCAGAGAATCTCAGGAGAGGAGGAAATCAAGGCACTATTTACTGAAGCACTGACACCATCGCTGAAGGTACTGCCTAAGGTTGATGACCCTGGAAAGTTTGTTTTTCCTTGTTCCATTTCTGGAGTGGAATTCATGGAAGCTCTTTGTGATTCTGGGTCTAGTGTGAACCTTGTCTCAAAAGCGATTATAAACGATTTGGGCATTGTTGATGTTGAGCCTTCTCTGGTGACTCTGGCTTTTGCAAACTCTTCCATGGCAGTCCCTTATGGAACCATTCGCAAACTTCCTGTCCAAGTTGGGAACTGTATTCTCCATACCGAATTTCAGGTTGTTGAGATGAGCAAGGATCATGAGATGCCTTTGATCTTTGGAAGGTCATTTATGGCTACAGTTGGAGCAGTCGTCGACATGCCTAATAAGAGAGTCTCCTTCTCCAACATCAACAAGAAGGTTTTCGACAAGGCTGTCCCAACCAGATCACAAATCCGCTACGCCTCTTGCATTTCAGTGGTTAGTGGAGAACAGCTGGAAATTGTTGCTAAGAAGGAGCTTGGTAAAAAGGGTGAGATCAAAGAAGTCCTGGATGGAGATCATCACACTGATACCAAGAAACTCAGTGGGAATGCAAGGGTGAATAAAAAATTCCAGAAGAAAAGGGTCAAGGGTGACCCTATGATGACTTTGATACCTCGGTTGTGTGATGAGAAATCCATGAGTATGAGGTAAAGTGCAAGGGTACCTCTAAACCTTTCTATAAGGTCAGAGTAATTCTCACACATGAGCTGAAAGAGAAAGGAGAAAATGCTGTGAAATGGTTGTTGAGCAGAGTTTTGAAGCTGAACATGTCTGATTGTGGAGCTTGTTTTGGAACAAGCCCTCATACTCAACCCAACTGATCCCTGTCACCAAATCAAGCTAGTGACTTAAACCAAGCGCTTGGTGGGAGGCAACCCATTGGTAAGTGTAAATATAAGTTGGTTTTGTTTTTTTTTGTTTGCTTATTTTTCGTTTTAGTTAATTGAGTCTCAGGTCAAAAAGCAGAAAAATCTGAGATACTTAAAAATTTTGGGTTGCTGGAGGAGCGACTGCTCCAGGCGGAGATCTTGCGATGGAACACCCCAAATTTTCATGGAGCGCCCGCTCCACTCAGGTAAGTATCTCACAAAAAAAATATTTATTCTTTTTTTCACCTTCTCTCTGATTTATTTTCACGCCAGGGACGTTGTGAAATAAGTCTGGGGGAGGGTTTTCGTCGTTTACTAACTCGTTTCTTTCTTTTGTTTTTCTTTGAAGTTAGTTTGAGTCAGTTTTTATGATCGAGTCAGTCAAAACTTTGTGATTCTCTAGAAGTTCTCAGCATATCAGGTTACACTGGGTAGACTTAGCTTCACCTAACTTGAACCTAATCTTGACTGAAATTCTTCTTGTTATGGGCATTAGATTAGGGAAACGAGAACACACTTAGGACTTCTTATCCTTTTTATCCATCTTGTTGATCCTGAGTGGCTAGCTCATCTTTAGCTAGTTCCCACCTTGCACCTTAGCCTTTATTCCACCTTCATACATTTGTTTTTCAGTGTCATATGTGCAAAAAATTCGGAGAGGGAAGAATCGACGCAGCCTCTTACTCGTTACTGCTGTAGAAATTCAGTCAGAAAGGAGAACAAGCAGATTAAGGGAGCAACCGCTCCATAACCAATGAACTGCGCATGAGCAGGGGTGGAGAACCAGAATGGTCGTGAAATCAGAACCACCAGTGGCACTCAGAACGATCATGTATTACCTCCTTCTTCGTCACATCACCATATCAGTATTCAAAAAAAAAAAAAAAACAAAAAATGAGGTGGTGGAGGAGGGGAAGAAATCAAAGAAACATGAGCCACTGGGAAGTTCAAGCAAAAGAGTGGGTACCAAGTTGAAAGATTGGAGAGCAGGCAGATGATCTGATCATCCAAATGGCTGATCCAAAACGGAGCAGTAGTTCCAGATATAGCAAAAACGAGTAAAGGCTGTGGACATCAATGGATCTATCCTCTCTTGCCATTTTGTGCGATATCATGTATTCTCTACAATGAAATGGTAGCCCCTAAACACTTTTAACACCACCATTAAATAGCATGTTTAACACCTAGTCCGTCTACCTTGAATAGTGTCTGTGATGAGAAGCTCACGCTACTCTTAAATGAATGTAGGGAGTTTTGTCTCGATAGTGTTGCTTTTTCAGGTTTGAGATGTAGAGTATGGAACCGATTTTTGAACAGCAGTCAGTGGGGTTCCGGTAAGTGTGTGTTGTCCTAGTTTTACTGCTTATATGGTTCACAGATTCGTGGTTAAAGTATGGTTGCTGAGAATAGGAGAGTTCTCATACTTTCAAACCTTTCTCCCTGTTCTTGATACTTGACATTGTTTGAGGACAAACAAGGATCTAAGTCTGGGGGAATTGATATATGGTGTTTTTGGCATCTTGTATATATGTTTTCTAATTGGTTTTCAAGTC
>NC_027752.1:15651037-15664209 GCF_000695525.1 Brassica oleracea var. oleracea
GTTGGATGAGAGATAAACCAGTTGGAGGAAAAGAAAGAGAAAAATAGTGCAATTTGGAATTTTTCACGCAGAGCAGTCGTGCCGAGCAGTCGTGTGGAGCAGTCTGGCGTGTATGTTCCAGCGACAGAGATTTTTAAGGAAGTTTCCAAATATTTCGGGATTTTACCTAGGGCTTCCCCATTTTTCTCCTGCAGCCGCGAGAGACCTGCAATATATATTTTCTTATTATTCTAGACATTCTACGTGACTTTTTAGAGAGATTTTGGAGAGAGAAAACTTGTACTCTTGTTAAGGGAGAAGAATCTCTACATCCTTTGGAGAAGATTTCTAAACCCTCTTTGCTTTTTATTATTAATTCAGACATGTTTTCTTCATCTGTTATCTCTGTGATTTCTCGGTCCATGGCTGAGTAATCCACTTGCTTAGTCTAGGGTGTTAGGGTGTTAGATCTGTGAGTTAAACATAGATAAGTGAATCCCTTGATTGTTTTCATTCATAACTATTCTTAATGCTTGCATTAAAATGGCCGCTTAATGTTAGATCCTAGGTTTAACATGTTTATTAACCGTGTAATAGGTTGCTAGATCTGTTATGAATGAGCACTGCATCCCTGGTCAGCGAGAGTAGATATTAGGGTGTATTGTGAACATATCGGACTTGATCTCTAAAGCTTGCTAGCGCGTCTTGATCCAAACAAGACCGACTTGCAAAGGACTCAATCCCACGAGAGTGGGTTGATTCAACCTGAGTGATCCGAGTTCTGGACTTACTCTTAATTGAACTTGAATAATTGTTTGGCTCACACTTGTTTAACACCCGATCAAACCACCCTAGGCTAGCATTCTTAATCATCTGAAAAACCTTAAATCAATCTCTTACTTGCTTGTTACGAAATTAACTTTAAAACCCCCATAATGTTTTAGCTTGATATTGATCCTATAGAAATAAAGTGTAATCATTGGTCTCTGTGGATTCGATCCTAAAGTGCTACATCGACATACCATTCGATTGTTTTTGTGTGCATATTAGGTTAATTGGTGTGTGTATACACGTAATATCAATTTGGCGCCGTTGCCGGGGATCCTCGTGCAAACTCGTCTTCCTCGAATTTTTTTTTTTGACCTGCAATTAATAAAAAATTTAATCAGTAACAATCTAAACTAAATTGAAAGAAATTACCTAATAGTGGGTTGTGTCCCACTCAGCGCTTATTTTTAGTCATTAGCTTGAGTTTTCGATGATTTAGTCTGGATGAGGATGTGAACTTGCTCCAGAACAAGTCTCAGTGTCTCTCTTTCTCATCTTGTTGATGCAGTTGATAAAAGATCTTGCAGAAACTTCTCCTTTCTCTCTCAGCTCTGGATCACGTAGCACTCTAACCCTGGTAAAAGGTTCAGAACCTCCTCTGCAGCGCACTCTATACTCAAGACTTTCCTCTTGACATTATTAAGGTACTAGTGGCAAGAAATATGCATCTACATTCCTTTTCTTTTTCTTCTTTCTATTCTTGGTCCTTCCCCCAGACTTAGAGTTTTCAGTCTCGGGCTGTTCTGAAAGTCGGAGGGTGTCGACCGATGCTGAAGGCTTCGTGTCGATCGATTCTGAAGACTAAGAGTCGTCCGATGCTGAAATCTGATTGTCGATCGATTCTGAGGACTGGAAGTTGACCGATGCTGCAATTCCAATGTCGACCGACGCTGATTTTGGTATTACAGGCTCGTGATTTGAATCAATTGTAGGTCATGGATCTTCAAACATCTCTATGCATGAAATAAGCTCCCCACTTTTCTTCTTTTCCATGGGATCATAGAAGACAGTTTCATCAACATTAGTCAGACACATCTTATTTCTCTTAAGATCACAAACTGCCCCCACTGTAGCCATGAAGGCTCTTCCAAAAAGAAGTGGAGATGTTTTGCCTGATTTGATATCCATAGCATGAAAGTCCACAGGGATAATGCATTCCCCTATCTCCACCTTAACATTCTTGATCATGCCTACTGAGTTTACTCGGGAGCTATCCATGAAAGTGAAACTATCTTTAGAAGGTTCCATCTTCAGTCTTAATAGCTCAGAAGTGTCTATGGCCATGATGCTGACTGCAGATCCAGTATCGCATAGGGCGTTTGGTAAATGGTGGCTATGTATAGAGCATGGAATCATGAACTTTCCAGGATCTTATTCCTTCTTCAGTGTCCTCTTGGGTTTACAGCTGACCTTGTTGAATAGGAGCTCAATATCCTTATCAGTCTCTCTGCTCTCTCTGAAGAAATTACCAAGTCTATACTTATGATATGCATCCTCAAAAGACATATCCTTAGGAACCCTCTTCACCCTCTTGTGAAATCCTTCAAGTTCCTCTTTGTTAACTTCTCTCCTGAGGTGTTTGGGAATATAGGGTTTCCTAGATTTCACTCTCTTCTCAACTAGAATTTTTTCTTTCGTTGCTTGCCTTTCCATGGCAGGTTCATATCCGTCTGTTTGGTGTCGATCGATACCTGGTAGATGTCGGCGATTGATACCTGGTAGATGTCGTCGATCGACACTCTCAACAAAAGAGGCTTCAGCTAGGTTTGATTGCTCTTGCTCTGGTGCTTCTGCAGATTGCTGACTTATCTTCTCTTTTGTCTTCAAGCAAACTGAGGTATGAGATAGATTTTGAGTTTCCTTCAAGCGGTGTGCAACAAGATCTGGTAAACGTACTCGGTATGGCAATTGTGGTTGTCGATCGCTGCGCTTCTGTTGTTGTCGATCGGTGTTCCCATGTTGCTGTCGATCGGTTCCATTGCATTGTTGTCGATCGATGTTGTCCCTTTTAACTCGAGCTAGGGTGAGAGGATGCGGGTGTCGAGCGGCGAAATCTGAGTGGCTCTGAATTTGAACAGTTTTATCTGATCCCAAAAGTGGTGTCGATCGATGCTTGGCTGGTGATGTCGATCGGTGCTCAGTTGTTGGTGTCGGTCGATGCTCAGTTGTTGGTGTCGGTCGATGCTCAGTTGTTGGTGTCGGTCGACACCAATACGAGCTGCCTATGGACATGGATCTTTCGATTAGGAAAGCATCTTCTTCCAGCTTCTCCTGCTCGAGCACTTCCCCAAAGTCATTATCTGAGATAGCATTAGCCTGGTGCCTCTCACTATCCACCGATTTCTCTTTGACCAGAGCTTCTTGTTTCTTCATGGCTTCTGCAGTCTGAGAAACCTGGGCATCTAGAATCATGACATGGGCATTTAAGGTTTCAAATTTTCCATTTAGCTCTTTGTATAGAACATCCAACCTCAGATTTAAGTATGCACTCGTCTTCTGCTGAATTTTTAGGACCTTCTCTATCATAGATTCCATCTTTTCTATGTAGCCCTGATCCTCATCCTTCTCTACAACATGTTCTACCAACGAGACTTCATGTACAGAACCAATCTCAGCCTCAAACATCTTTTCACTATCCATTGCAGCTGATTTTATCCTGTGCATATCTAGATTTTTGGAACTCTTGCTAGATATCAAGTTCTCAATCAGTCTCTTTGCTTTCTCTAGGCTTCTTGTCTCGAAGTTTCCTTCGCTTGCAGCATCCAGCATCATATTATATCGCACATCAATACCCTTGCAGAACTTCTTCAACAGATGAATCTCCGTAAAACCATGATGTGGACAGCCCCTTTGGTATATCCTAAACCTCTCCCAAAAGCTTTTGAAAGCTTCTGTAGGTCCCAGAGAGAATGTCCAAATTTTATCTCTCATCTCTTCAGCCCTTGCATCATCTAAAAATTCAGTCATAAACGCAGTCCTGACATCATTCCATGTAGTGAGAGATCCTGGTGGTAGGCATCTCAGCCACTTTTTAGCATTCCCAGAGTGAGAATATTTGAACAGCTTGATGATGATGTAGTCTTTGGTTGCTTTATCCTTCTAGATGCCAGACACAGAGTCCTCGAGTGTCTCAATATGATCCGAGGGATTTTCATCAAGTTGACCGTGATAAGGGTGCTGACCCACATGAGGAAGTGTGTGGGGGCGTATGTCAAATCCCTGGATTTGTAGAGGTTGAATCGCAGACCTGTTAATGTAGAACTGACTAGGCCTGGTCAAATTTGCTAAAGATCTCTGAAGAGGAACTTTAGCATCCTCGGTGGCAGCAGATGGCTCAAGGATTGCAGTCCCTTGTCCATCTATCCTCTGACCTGCTGCATTACACTGATGACCTTCTGCATTACACAGATGACCTCTAGGGTCATGCAGGTTTCCATTCTCATCCCTCTATAGCACAACTATCGCGACCATGTCTGCTCGCGGATTGGTATCGATCGATGTTCAAATTGAACTGTCGATCGTTGATCTGTCACAAGTGTCGATCGACGTAGTAGAGGTGGTGTCGATCGACGTAGTAGAGGTAGTGTCCATCGATGATGTGCGTTTCTCTTTGCGGATCGAGCGTTCTAAACGTGTTGGGTCTGAAAAGAAAAGTAATTCATCCTTGCTGCTTCTGGTACTGATAGGCATGTACCTGAAAGACAAGAAATTTTTTATGTAAGTAACTATGACAGTAAATAAAACCTAGACTAAAACTATTAATCAAGTCTATTGGCGATCAAAGCTCTCCGGCAACGGTGCCAAATTTGATATCACTCAAATTACCCTAAGGAGTGATTTTACTCTCTCAAATAAGAGGTTCAATTGTAGTACTTAGGGATCGTATCCACAGAGCGCTAGGGCACACAATAGACTATAGAAATCCAGATTAAGCTAGGAAAACAGTTTATAAAGCAGTAAATCAATGAAAGCAAGGTGAACAAAGTAGTTGTTCGATTTGTTGATTGAGGTTGAAAACAATTAGGAGAAATAGCTAGACCAAGGGATTTATCAATCAAGAGATTAAAAACTTCAATTCAAGGATGCTAATGGTTTATAGATTAAATTCTAGAAATCGGTTTTAATAAGTAAGCAATCCAGCTTTCGCATGCAATTGCTAATCAGATGTCTAAGTCCAGTCTCAGTTGTCGCTTGTTGACTTGGAGCGAGCGTCGATCGATGCTATGGCGTAAGCGTCGATCGATGCTTCCTTAGACAAGCATTAACGACCTAATTGATTTAGTTCAACTAGATTCCTAGACCAACTCTCGTATGCGCCTAGGTATCTAATCCAGCAAAGTTCGGGTTCCGTTAATTGATTTCATTTCTGTGGCTCTCAACTATCCTATGATTCTAGGTTCAAACAATTAGTCACACTATTGTCCTATTCTAATTATTCCAGATCCTACTATTACAAATCACCCTGGTGTAGAGATCTATAGACAATCTAGCAATCCTAATTGATTATCTGTTTGACACTAAGCTCATGAAATCCCTAACCCTAAAAAGATGAATTACTCAGACATGCAAGCAATAACACAAATTATAGTCTGAATAATATAATAGATAAGAAATCAATGATAAAACCAATGGAGTTCCAATTAATATCTGAAGGAGAATTGATTTTCTCTATACACCTAAGAGAAAACAATAGAATAGGATAATCGAAAGCTTGTTGCCGTCAACAATGGCTTAGAAATACATAAATAGGGTTTCTGGTCGTCCATGGTTATTTTGGTAACTTGATGTGGCTTCTGGGCTTCAAACGGTCTTGAAATATGCTTGGCCCACGTTCTGGCATCACTGTCGATCGACACCAATACTGTGTTATCGATCGACAGTCCTTCATCTCCTCGACAGCTTGCTCTTGCGAGGCAGACTGACCACTCTTCAGTAAAACGGGCATAACCTCTGATACATGATGCTGATTGACCTAAACCAGTGGCATTGGAAAGCTAACGCAAAGCTCTATCTTGTGTCAAAGTATGAGCTCAATTTAACGGTGGGAAGGTCTCCATCCACAGCTAGACATCTGACACGTCTGTGCAGCTATGCACTCAAAAGGCTCAAAAAAACACCAAAATCACCACATTCCTCCAAATCATCCCTGAACCTGTAAATACTCTAAATAAACTCTATATAGTAGTAAATATATATTAAAACACTTATAGACCATGGCTAAAAGTGGGTAAAATCCATGGTCTATCAACTCTCCCAGACTTACCCTTTTGCTTGTCCTCAAGCAAAATAGACGGGCAGTCTCTCTGAAAGAGGTTTGAAAACAACAGGAACTCACATGATTTAAAACTTAGAATCATTACCTCTGTAATATTGCAATCCACATCTAAGAAGTCCTAATCACAAAAGCACATTATACCATATTCTAACTTAGCAACCAAATTCACCTAGCCAACAACTTAGCAATTTCTGTATGACATTCCCTTCAACCGACCTCATTTCTTAACATAAATAAAAGTGCAGGCTTTACCTTGGGAGTATCGATCACAAGATGCAATGATTTTCATAAAAGTATCTGGATCTGCAGGTAAAAGTTAGTTCCTATTTTTTCTCCCTGCTAATTTCTCTCTTTAGTCAAAGTATGCTTCCATTGCAGGATCATTGACCAAGATTGGACATGCTTCCATGAATCAAGCCTTAATGGTGGTTGCCACCAAGTCCTATTCACTTCTTTTTGACCTATATCCAAGAATTCATGTAAATCGAACCTTGATGATTGCCACCACCAAGTCCCGTTTGAATTCTTTTTGTTGGAATCCTTATGAAGCAAGCCTTAATGGTTGTAGCCACCAAGTCCTATTCGGATTCCACCTAACTAACACCTATTATATATATATATATATATATATTTTTTTTATCTTTTTCTTTTTCTTTTTTTTTTCTTTTTTTTTGAAAATGAATATCTCTACCTATAAATCTAGGGTCGAAATAGAGAGAGAAAATTTGATAAATCTACACATGGTTTTTCCTTCCAGACTTGTTTGAAGAATTCGATCATATGTATACCAAGCCCCAAGACAAGCAGTTGTGTCAGGTTTAGTGTTGGAGGTCAGCTTTGGTTCCTTCAAACAATCTCAACAAGTGTGAATATTTGACAGGTTGATCCACTTTAGTATCTTTAGTACTATTTGCAATCAGTAAGTCTAGATTGGTGCTAAATAGTGGTTAGATAACAAGCAAAAATCTAATAAGTTCATTATCTCCTTCTTGACTCAATAAAACTCTTTTGAAAACATTTTGATAAGACTCATGAACACACTAATATCAGTAAACCTCCCCCCAGACTTAAATTACACTGTCCCCAGTGTACATCTAGTCGGAGCTATGGTGATAAATAAATCATAAGTATTCAATTTAACAAGTTAGAACGATATACCTGACCGGATTAAGTGTCGATCGATGGAAAGGAGTTCCCATCGGTCGCTTCAAGTAATGTACTATCGATCGATATCAACATGCTCACATCAATCGATATGCTGGGCAATCGTCTCATCGGATCTTTTCTTCTTCTTTGTTTTTTTCTAAATAGCTAACTAAAACACAATGTTAGTAGAACCTCCCCAGACTTAAACAACACTATCTCCAGTGTATACAGTCAAATTTCGGTGGAGAAATAAATCATAAGGACAAATATTTAACAAGGAAAACAGTATACCTGACTTTGATGTGAGTGTCGACCAACACAGTTAAGTGACGATCAATACTCTTGAAGCTCTGTCGATCGACACAGTTAAGTGGCGATCGATCGATGCTAGTGATGCTTTGTCGATCGATGCTGCGCAGCCATCGTCTATCCTCGTGCAAACTCGTCTTCCTCAAATTTTTTTTTTTTACCTGCAATTAATAAAAAATTTAATCAGTAACAATCTAAACTAAATTGAAAGAAATTACGCAATAGTGGATTGCCTCCCACTCAGCGCTTATTTTAGTCATTAGCTTGACTTTTGGATATCTGATTTAGTCTGGATGAGGATGTGAACTTGCTCCAGAACAAGTCTCAGTGTCTCTCTTTTTCATCTTGTTGATGCAGTAGATAAAAGATCTTGCAGAAACTTCTCCTTTCTCTCTCAGCTCTGGATCACATAGCACTCTAACCTTGGTAAAAGGTTCAGAACCTCCTCTGCAGCGCACTCTATACTCAAGACTTCCCTCTTGACATTGCAAAGGTACTAGTGGCAAGAAATCTGCATCTACATTCCTTTTCTTTTTCTTCTTTCTATTCTTGGTCCTTCCCTCAGACTTAGACTTTTCAGTCTCGGGCTGTTCTGAAAGTCGGAGGGTGTCGACCGATGCTGAAGGCTTCGTGTCGATCGATTCTGAAGACTGAGAGTCATTCGATGCTGAAATCTGATTGTCGATCGATTCTGAGGACTGGAAGTTCTGATTGTCGATTCTGATTGTCGATTGATCGATGTTCGAATTGAACTGTCGATCGTTGCTCTGTCAAGAGTGTCGATCGACGTAGTAGAGGTGGTGTTGATCGACGTAGTAGAGGTGGTGTCGATCGATGATGTGCGTTTCTCTTTGCGGATCGAGCATTCCAAACGTGTTTGGTCTGAGAAGAAAAGTAATTCCTCCTTGCTGCTTCTGGTACTGATAGGCATGTACCTGAAAGACAAGAAATTTGTTTATGTAAGTAACTATGACAGTAAATAAAACCTAGACTAAACCTATTAATCAAGTCTATTGGCGATCAAAGCTCCCCGGCAACGGCGCCAAATTTGATATCACTCAAATTACCCTAAGGAGTGATTTTACTCTCTTAAATAAGAGATTCAATTGTAGTACTTAGGGATCGAATCCACAGAGAGCTAGGGCACACAATAGACTATAGAAATTAAGATTAAGCTAGGCAAACAATTTACAAAGTAGTAAATCAATGAAAGCAAGGTGAACATAGTAGTTGTTCGATTGGTTGATTGAGGTTGAAAACAATTAGGAGAAATAGCAAGACCTAGGGATTTATCAATCAAGAGATTTAAAACTTCAATTCAAGGATGCTAATGGTTTATAGATTCAATTATAGAAATCGATTTTAATAAGTAAGCAATCTAGCTTTCGCATGCAATTGCTAATCAGATGTCTAAGTCCAGTCTCAGTTGTCGCTTGTTGACTTGGAGCGAGCGTCGATCGATGCTATGGCCTAAGCGTCGATCGATGCTTCCTTAGACAAGCACTAACGACCTAATTGATTTAGTTCAACTAGATTCCTAGACCAACTCTCGTATGCGCCTAGGTATCTAATCTAGCAGAGTTTAGTTTCCGTTAATTGATTGCACTTTCGTGCCTCTCAACTATCCTATGATTCTAGGTTCAAACAATTAGTCACATTATCGTCCTATTCTAATTATTCCAGATCCTAGTATTACAAATCACCCTGGTGTAGAGATCTATAGATAATCTAGCAATCCTAATTGATTATCTGTTTGACATTAAGCTCATGAAATCCCTAAACCTAACAAGATGAATTACTTAGACATTCAAGCAATAACACAAATCATAGTCTGAATAATATAATAGATAAGAAATGATAAAACCAATAGAGTTCCAATCAATCTCTGAAGGAGAATTGATCTCTCCAAACCTAGGAGAAAACTATAGAATAGGAAAATAGAAAGCTTGTTGCCATCAACAATGGCTTAGAAATACATAAATAGGGTTTCTGGTCGTCCAAGGGTATTTTGGTAACTTGGTGTGACTTCTGGGATCTTCTGGGCTTCAAACGGTCTTGACATATGATTGACCCACGTTCTGGCATCACTGTCGATCGACACCAATGCTGTGTTATCGATCGACAGTCCTTCATCTCCTCGACAACTTCCTCTTGCAAGGCAGACTGACTACTCCTCAGTAAAACGGGCATAACCTCTGCTACAGGATGCTGATTGACCTAAAACCGGTGGCATTGGAAAGCTAACGCAAAGCTTTATCTTATGTCGAGAGATGAGCTTAATCTAACGGTGGAAAGGTCTCCCATCATAGCTAGAAATCTGACACTTCTGTGCAGCTCTGCACTCAAAAAGCTCCAAAAGACACCAAAATCACCACATTCCTCCAAATCGTCCCTGAACCTGTAAATACTCTAAATATACTCTATATGGTAGTAAATATATATTAAACACTTATAGACCATGGGTAAAAGTGGGTAAAATCCATGGTCTATCAATCATCCTTGGGTAGGGTCATGCTAAGCAGGGGAAACCAATCTTTTCAGTTTTCATGTGTCTTAGCTGAACCATTATATCGGTTTAATCGACACCAAACCGGAACACAGTAGCTCAGTTTGTTCTCTTGAGTTCGGATATATATATTGTCCGCAGGAATGAGAAAACCATCCTTCTTTAGTCTGTTTTGTTTCCTGAAATGAAATCAAGAATGTCTAAAGCATGGAAAATGAAGTTGCTTCTCCTGCTTCAACTCCTCCTCTTGACTCAACATGGTGTTGATACAGCTTCTGTTATCAGCCATGTTCCCGGTTTTGAAGGTCCTCTTCCTTTCCACCTTGAAACTGGGTCTGTTTTCTCTTCTTGTTCCTCTGCTTTTCTATATTCATGACTAAACAACAAAACAACCCAACTGAGTTAAAATATTTGCATCTTTCTTATGAAAAGCTATATGGGTGTTGGTGAAGAAGAGAAAGTCAAACTTTTCTACTATTTCATCAAATCAGAGAACAAGCCTGAAGAAGACCCTCTTCTTATTTGGTTAACAGGAGGACCTGCCTGCACTGCTCTCTCTGCTCTTGCTTTCGAGATTGGTAGTTTGAAGAGGGAAAAAAACTTTTAAGAGTTGACTTTAATTCATTCTACTCGTGTGTTAGCCTTATTGGTTTAAGTGCAGGACCGTTGACTTTCAAGAATGAAGACTACAATGGAGGTTTGCCTTCTCTTGTCTCTACTTCCTATTCCTGGACAAAGGTAAATCCATCACCTATCCTATCTTAGATTAGAGTTTACGATTGTTGTTTTTTTTTTTTTTTTGCTGGTTTCATGATTTTTTTGATTTGGTGATTATATTTTAGGTAGCAAGCATAATATTCTTGGACCAACCTGTTGGGACTGGCTTCTCTTACTCAACAACCCCTCTTGCTGATAAGCCTAGTGACACAGGAGAAGCAAAACAGACCTATGAGTTTCTCCAAAAGGTTCCAATATTGCATAAACATATGTCTCTTGAGTAAAAGTATATCATAATCTTTTCAATCATTATTGTTGCTGCTGTTGTTGCAGTGGCTAGTGGAGCATCCAGAGTTTGTCTCAAATCCTCTCTATGTCGGTGGAGATTCTTACGCTGGTATAGTTGTGCCAGCCATTGTTCAACAGATCTCAATAGGTTTGATTTTGTTGTTTTTTTCCATTATCCATCTTCTGATCTTCTTTGGATATTATTTTACTTAGCCACTTATTACGCTCTTACACATTACGGTTACGCAGGAAATGAAAATAGCAACAGACCGATGAATCTTAAGGTTCACGATCTTTATCTTCACATTATAAATTATGATTCATAACTTTATAGATATGTAAACCTTGTTTGAAAGCATCATTTTTACCAACAGGGCTATGTTCTTGGGAATCCGTCAACAGAACTTGATAAAGATCATAACGCCAAGATTCCATATGCACATGGAATGGGACTGATATCTGATGAACTCTTTGAGGTATATAATATGTAGAAGTCTTACCTAGTCTCTTCTATACCCTAATGTATGTACTTTCATTAAACTAGTTTCTTTTTTTTGTAACTATTAAACTAGTTTCTTGTAACTCTTGTTTTCAGTCGCTTAAGATAAGCTGCAAAGGAAACTATGTAAACATAGACCACACTAATACACAATGCTTGAAATTGGTGGAAGACTACGATAAGGTAAACAAAGTATAAAAATGTGAATAAACCAAGACTAGTTTAATTCTTTTTGCATTGCTGATTATGATGATTGATGACAGTGTGTATCAAGGATAAATGAAGGTTCTATTCTGATACCATTGTGTGATTTGGCTTCACCAAATCCATTTTCAATAGAGAATGCTGGAAGAAGTCTCGAAAGACTTGTTCAATCAGATCTTTATCTTCCAACACCTGGTTGCTATGTAAGCCAAGAAAAAAATAAAGAAAAGGTTTGGTTTAGTTATGCAGTGGAAATCATGTTGTTATAAACCACTGAGATGAATTGTGCAGATGTACCGTTATGTTCTAGCTACATACTGGGCTAATGATGAAGATGTACGCAAAGCGCTTCATGTGGAGAAAGTATGTCATTTTTCATTCATACATACATAATACATGCATGTTATTATCTAACCAACGATATAATATTTTATCAATCAATGCATGTATGTAAATTTTTTAGGGAAGCATAGGGAAATGGATGAGATGCGATTGGGATATGGCTTATGAGAAAGACATAAAGAGTAGTCTACCGTACCATATGAACAATAGCAGAAAAGGGTTATATAGGTCATTGGTTTACAGTGGCGATCATGATATGATGGTGCCTTATGTTGGAACCGTAGCTTGGATTAGATCTCTAAACTATTCGATCATTGATCAATGGAGGCCATGGTTTGTTAACAATCAAGTTATTGGATATACAAGGAGTTACGTCAACAACATGACGTTTGCCACTATCAAAGTAAGTGATTTTGTTTTTGGTTTTTCATCTCATGTTTTGTTATCGTCGTTACACGTTAGAATTGATAAAAGTTTTTGTAATTGGTTTAATTTGCAGGGAGGCGGGCACACTGCAGAGTATAAACCATATGAGAGCTTCATGATGTTTCAAAGGTGGATACGTAATCAACCTCTGTAACATAGTATTAGTAGGGCTTCAACGAGTCCAACATTATAGCATTCAAAGATCAAATAATTAAGATATGACTCATTTTCTCTTTCCTTTTAACAATCACATTCAACCAGTACTTTAAAATTGTTGCTCGGAATAATACATTTAGTTAAAATTACGTTCAAATCATTTTTATATCGACTTTTTTTGTTTAGATAGTTCGTTTTAAAGCAAATATTTATGATTTTTTTAAGCTTTTTGATGCAGTTTTTGTAAATCAGCAAGAACTATAACTGAAAACTTCTGAAATGTCATGAAATGATTGATTTTGAATGTGAATGTAGACTTTTTACATAGTATAACTTTAGTTGGTTTTTAGAAGCACTTTCTAATGTATTTATATTGTTATATTTTCTAGACGAAGTGAAACATTAAGACAAAACCATAGAAGTAGAACCATTAACTACTGCTTGTCACTCGTTTCAGTCTGCATGCTATTTGCAAAAAAAAAAAAAAAAAAAAAAAA
>NC_027752.1:15664240-15672200 GCF_000695525.1 Brassica oleracea var. oleracea
AAAAAAAAAAAAAAAAAAAAAAAACACGTGGTTGAATGGTATTTTACATTTGCTTAACTTTCCTATTTTGTTTATTTAGTTGACCCTTTATAATGTTCGTACTTGATATTACAAGGCACGGTGAAATGCATGCATATTGAAAATGTGGTGGTTTCAATTCTCGTTATAGAACGGTCTTTGCTAAATTGTGGTTCAACGCTTAAAAGACCTTTGTTAAGGGCCCGAGGAGAAGATCTTTGGACTAATGCTAAATGAAAAAACGTAAGACCATTCAGATTTGAAGCTTAAGGGGATATAGGGGATGTGTTAATGGACCCACACAATATACTCTCATTCTACTTCAGACCGTAAACTCCTAATCCGCTTTTTTCCAATTAGCGTTTCCCACGTGTCAATACAAATATCCGAAACCTAAAAAACAAGTAAATTACCACCATGTGTCTCTCGTTCTAGTTTTATCACTTCATCACAACTCCACTCTCCGAAACTTCAAATATCCAATAATCTTTTAATCATTTAATCAAAAACAAATGTCATTATGCAAATCTAAACTTAAGACATAGAAAAAGAACCATGAAGTAAAGATAGATGTTGCTTGTTTTTTGAGGCTAGAAATGGTTTACTTATCAACAATTATCTTAACAGATAAACTAAAGACTTATCTAAAACAACATCACAAAGTATAGTTTAATTCAGAAAGTCAAAACATGAGCCACTCATTACACAACCACATCCAGTCGCAACAAAACTCATTTTCTTCTTTACAAATTGCCATTATTTCTTTTAACCCATTTTCCTCCTCTCATTCCTCATTTTATTTTTATTTCAAGAAAATAACATCTTTATGTCACCACACAATAAACCATAAAATCAAAAATCGTTACCCACATTCTCTCATTCTATCCTAATCCTCATCACTTAAAACAGAGTGCTTTGGCGGAGAAGAAGAGGAAGAGGAACCAAACATCAAGCAACAATGGCTGTCTCAACAATCTACTCAACACAAGCTCTTAACTCAACTCATTTCTTAACCTCTTCCCCTTCTTCCTCCTCAAAACAAGTCATCTTCTACCGTCGTCAAACCAACCGTAGATTCAACACCATCATCACTTGCGCCGCACAACAAACCGTCGTGATCGGACTCGCTGCCGACTCTGGATGCGGCAAAAGTACTTTCATGCGGAGGCTAACCAGTGTCTTCGGTGGAGCCGCTGAGCCACCAAAAGGAGGGAACCCTGACTCCAACACACTCATCAGTGACATGACCACTGTGATCTGTCTCGACGATTACCATTCTTTGGACAGGACCGGTCGCAAAGAGAAAGGAGTCACTGCTTTGGACCCACGCGCCAATGACTTTGACCTCATGTATGAGCAAGTCAAAGCTCTCAAGAGTGGCATAGCCGTCGAGAAACCTATTTATAATCACGTCACTGGACTTCTTGACGCACCTGAGCTTATTCAGCCTCCCAAGATTCTCGTCATTGAAGGTCTTCATCCAATGTAAGTTTTACCTATAAAAAACGTATCAGGTTCGAGTTTGGAAGTCTCTTTTCTTGTTGGAATTTGGATGATTAAGAATCTTAGACTTAATAAATATTATATACGAATCAGTATGAGGGTTAAAAAACCTTTGCATGAAAGTCTTGCAGTTTGACAAGAATAAAAAGTTTTATTCGAATATTTAAGTATATAGTTTCGGTCATTAGTCATTACAATATTTTATAATAATGTTTTATCTACTTGTGAAGGTTTGATGAGAGAGTAAGAGACTTGTTGGACTTCAGTATCTACCTAGACATTAGCAATGAGGTCAAATTCGCTTGGAAAATCCAGGTGTGTTTCTTTATCTATATACATATTTCATTTCACTCGATCGTTACCGTTGATATGGACTTTTTTAACGGTTTGATGATAACAGAGGGACATGGCTGAGAGAGGTCACAGTTTAGAGAGCATCAAAGCAAGTATCGAAGCACGAAAGCCCGATTTCGATGCATTCATTGGTATAATTATAGTTTATGGTTTATATTTCCCTACAATATAACTTATCTGGTTTAACAATCTATGAATGGCTTGTACAGACCCACAAAAGCAGTACGCGGATGCGGTGATAGAAGTGCTTCCAACACAGTTGATTCCAGATGACAATGAAGGCAAAGTGTTGAGAGTGAGATTGATAATGAAAGAAGGTGTTAAGTACTTCAGCCCGGTTTACCTATTCGATGAAGGTTCAACCATCTCGTGGATCCCTTGTGGTCGCAAACTCACCTGCTCCTACCCTGGCATCAAGTTCAACTACCAACCTGATTCCTACTTCGACAATGAGGTGCATTCATTTGTCTCTTTAGGTTACAGAATGAGTTTTAAGTTTCTTTAGATCTTGGTTTGAACATTTTTGTTCTTTCTTTCAGGTTTCTGTTGTGGAGATGGATGGGCAATTCGATAGACTGGACGAGCTGATTTACGTGGAGAGCCATCTGAGCAACCTCTCAACCAAATTCTACGGTGAAGTGACTCA
This sequence comes from Brassica oleracea var. oleracea, assembly GCF_000695525.1. Classification (NCBI taxonomy): domain Eukaryota; kingdom Viridiplantae; phylum Streptophyta; class Magnoliopsida; order Brassicales; family Brassicaceae; genus Brassica; species Brassica oleracea. Next base: position 15,666,762 of record NC_027752.1, read on the forward strand.
ACAAATGCTCAAACATGCTGACTTCCCTGGTAGCAACAACGGAACTGGTCTTTTCCAGACCATTGTAGGATTGAAAATCAGAGATCTCTATGAGCAGCTCATTGCCAACAAAGCCAATGCTCCTACAGAAGCTTCTAAAGCCTAAAACAAATAAGCAAAACAGAACGCGTCGATAAACCCATTGGTTGTTTCTTCTTCTTTCTTTCTTTATGCTTTGTTTCCGCGGATTTTCATGAAGAAAAGGACGGTGTTGCATGTTTGTTATTTGTGTGGAGATATAAAAAGAAAAGCATGTAATGTAGAAAAATTATTAGCAGAGCAATAACAATTAAGTTAGTACAATGCTTTTATCAATTGATAAAAGTAGATTAAAACCGAAAATCAACCTTTAAGCAAAAGAATGAATTAAAGGTTTCTTCCTGTTGATCATACTCATGTATTTTAGTATGTATCTAACATAGATACATATTGATTTCGAGTTACAGAAGTGCACTGGTAAAAACTTGCCTTTGATGCCTTCTGGATCAGAGAGAAATCCACAACTGCATGAAACATTCAAGGGAAAAAATATCTAAATATATTTTCTTCAAAAAGGAAATACATCTAAATATTTTTATCACCTTGGCTATCTGCAAAAGGAGATATATATTACCAATAAAAGAACACTTCTTAACATTAAACACAGTTCCAAAACAGAAACTTCATTTTTTTTTGTTACCCCAAAGTGTAGCACTAAAGAATGATCCTACGTCGCACCATTTCATTTAGCTTCTTCTTCTGCTGTTGATAATTATCGCCTTATGTGGTCTTCAATTGAAAGCATTTGTAAAAACATAATATTACTAATTATTCAATCAACTACTAAACCATTTATAGTAGCATTTAGAAGCTGCAAATGTTCTCCAGATAATCTTTATTCAATGTTTTTATATGGAACTTTTGATAAAACATTATCATTTATATATAAAAATTAAAAATTATTTTATATAATTTATTAATTTTAGTTAATAATATCAAAAATTATATTTATATTCAATTTATTAAATTTATAATTTTAAAACTAAAATTTATAATTAATATTTCTAATTTTTAAAAGAATAATATTTCAAATTTAAAATAAAATTTACTATATATAACTTTCAATAACAAAAGAACTAAAAATTAAATATATAATAAATAATATTTATAAAATAAAAATTATATATCATATAATTTTATATGATAATTTTATATATAAACATTTACTGTTTTTGACTAAAAATTTTCAAATTAAAAACATAAACTATTACGTGATAAGACGAAAAGTATTAGTTTAGTAAAATTTGCATGAAATAATTTCATGAAAGACCCAATCCCAAACCTATGAAACAGTAAAGGTAGAGATTAGAAGAGCCAACAATGCAATAAAATACAATATCTACTTATAATAACCACGACCACATCGGCCATATTTTCTTCTCCATCAGACCATCTTCCATTCTATGGCTTGGTATTTATAAGAGGTTTTATCTCCCTCCTACCTCTTGTCAAGCTGAGTGAGCTAGATGACTCTATTTCAACATCCACAACTCCTAATACTGTGAAGCGAGAAAGACTCTCAAATATACTAGCTTGAGGAATTGTGGTTAACGGATCAAGAACCAATGTTTCATGGACCTCATTGTTAATATTGCTTGATGGAGAAAATTCTATAATGGATGATGTAGCGGGAGAGTGTTAAATGAGATGATCGAACCAACATGATTCTCCTCCTGAAAACGAAAAGAAAAGTAGATAGTTGTGAACCTTTATTCACTTGTACCATGGCTGTTCATAGTAGCATCCGAAGGAGCCAAAGGAAGCTGAGGATCAACCTCCAAAACCGGCTGCAAGGCAAGATTGATGTTAGATTCGGATTGGAGACCTTACATCTCTTTGGTATGATCTTGAGACACATGGGCATTAGATTCAGAAGTGGTAAAGAAGAAGTTTTCATTGGCCTTTAGATCCTTTGAAGGGTAGGGTGGTGACGAGGTAGCATTATCACTCTGTTGTAAGATAAGATCAATACCTACAACCGGAATCTCAACACTAATAGTTTATGCATTTGATGGCAAAGTTGAATCATGTGGAGGCTTCTGAGGGAGGAAACATCTCTTTGCTTTATGGTCTAAGTTACTGTTGGAGGATGGGCCGTTGGCCCATTCGCGAGTTGGACACCAAAGGACAAGCCCAGCAAAGGCCCACGTCGAAGGAAGAACATCCGCGGCGCACGCAAAGAACAGGAGCCTAAGGCGTATAGCCTGCACCGACCGTCGATTGTAGACAGAATACCAAAGCAAGCGATAGGGTAATGATGAGTGCCGAACCAACTACCTGACACACAACCACTACGAAGCGGTGAAGACGCATCCAAACGGGTATAAATAGAGAAGAGCATTGAATGAAGAAGAGGCAGCGAAATAGAGAAAGAAAGACTAGAGAGATAAAGTAGAGAGAATCCTGAGTTTGTCTTTACGACTACGAGTTCTTCTTTTATTTCTTCGCTTCGGCTTCTTGTAAACACTTCATTAAACGAAACCTTTGGCCCCATTAATCATACTTATATATTTGTTTAGTCTATAAATCCCTTGTTACTGGATTTAGGATTCAACAATTGGCGCCCACCGTGGGGCTGAAAGGTTTTTAACGCACGAAGTCAGCAAAACGAACGAACACTGAAATGTCCTCCACACCCGGGGGACCGACACCGAAAGCCGGCGAATGACACCCCTCGAGCACAGCAACCGACGGCTCATCTGAAGTAGGAAAAAGCAGCCAAACAAATCCGGGAAGCGCTCGCCCTCCGACCAACGCAGCCATTAACGCTATGCTATCAACGGCAAAAAACACCTCCTCGACGACGCCCTCCACGGCACGCACAAGTCACCCTGTCGAACCAACGGCGAGTGCAGCACTCTGGTGCAAACGACCGCTTACTTGAAGGAACCCTCGAACACAGACACAGGGAACACGCCGAACGCCGACCTAGCAATGATGCTACGAACCTTACTAGAAAAGGTAAACGATCTCACCCTCGCGAAAATAGGAGCCGACAATCAAGGCCCCGAATCAACCCAGGGTCAGGAGGAGGAGATAGCCAACTTACGAAGCGCCAGGCGCATACCCGCATAATTAGCAGCACAAATCCAAAGAGACCTCTTCGGACATTCAGAAACGCCGACACAAAGACAAGCAACACCCGCTCCCGACCAAGGCCAAAGCAACCCGGAGGACGCGGACCGAGACAAAGCAATAAAGGAACTGCAGGCGACCCTGAAAGACATGAATTCTCGTGTACATCATGAAGAACCCTAAGGAACGAACACTCAACCGGATCTGATGATATGAACTCGATCTGAAGAGATAGAGACCTGATGGATTGTTTAGTGACCCAAAGAGCTGCGGAAGACCCGATGATACTACCAGAAGTTTCAATGGCCGCTTGATTTGACACACAGGTCCGGCTCAAAGAAAGGGATTCACTCGGAGATAGCCTCACCAAGAGAACAAGGATGTTCTAAGCAAAGAACAAAGAGAGAAAACTCAAAAATGAATAAGGAAAATCGAATACTTAATTTCAGGGATGTGTTCTCATACTTATACAACTTGTAGTCAAAGATAATAAATAGAATTGTATGAAAAAGAGACATAGGAAATAGATAATTGACCAGATCTAGTCAAAGCACAGAAAAATATGTTGACTGGTCGAAGTGAACCATTCGACTACCCATGTCCAGATTCAATGTAGCCAACAGCTCGTCCCGCGGTAAGGAGCAGCACGCGTCCGGTACGGTCTTCATGTTCGGATGGGAGATTCTCACGGACTATTCGGGACCAAATGGAAGCTAAGTCATCAGAAAGGTTCAAGAGTCTTGCCTTAGAAAGATTTGTAAGCTCAAAGTTCATCAACTGATCGAAGTGTCGGATCAGTTCATCAGAACGATCGCCGGTTCGACCAAGACGGCTTAAGAGAGAGAGGCCATGGTCGGATTTGAATTCCACTCGACCAACTTCACTTCTGACTTGACCGATGGACTTAGCATGATGAACAGGACGGAAAAGGCGAGCTTCAGCACGTTTGATTTGGCCATCTGGTCACGAGTTATGCTGAAGCTCCAATCCGGATGAATGCGGGTCGAGAGGATACACGGCCCGGTCAGTCTGTCCGGCCCGATCGATGGACTGAACCTCAGTTGCATTGTTCCGGACGTTCTGAACCTCGATCTGATCTGATTCCATGGACTGATCCTCGGACTGGGGCACATCATTTCCTCCTTCTTCAAAAGGATTTGACCAAAAATCCGGATCATCTACAAGAAAAAGGGAAAGATCAGAAACGTTAAAGCTCGAAGAAATGTCATACTTACCTTGAAGATCAAGCTGATAAGCATTGTCATTGATCTTTTTAAGGATCTGGAATGGACCATCGACCCGAGGCATAAGTGGAATGGACCATCGACTTTCTTTCTTCCGGGAATCGCTCCTTTCTCAAGTGAACCCAAACAAGATCACCTTCTTTGAAAATAACCTTCTTTCTTTTCTGATTGGCATATCTTTTATAGATCTCGGTCTTGGCCTCAATGTTTGCACGAATTTGTTCATGTAGTTTCTTGATAGTGGCCGCCTTTCTTTCGCCATCTGTACTAACTCTTTCACTCAAAGGCAAAGTTAAAAGATCAAGTGGGCACAAAGGATTACACCCATAAACAACTTCAAAAGGAGAAAAATTAGTAGCAGAATGCATTGCATGATTATAAGCAAATTCAACATGTGGTAAGCATTCTTCCCAAAGTCTAAGATTCTTTTTAACCAAAGATCTAAGCAGAGCAGACAAGGTTCGATTAACAACTTCAGTTTGACCATCAGTTTGTGGATGACAAGTTGTAGAAAACATCAATCTCGTTCCTAGCTTAGACCATAAAGTTTTCCAAAAATAACTAAGGAACTTAGCATCACGATCAGATACAATGGTCTTAGGCATTCCATGCAATCTAACAATTTCTCTAAAGAACCGATCAGCAACTTGTATGGCATCATCAGTTTTATGGTAAGGAATGAAATGAGCCATTTTCTAAAATCTGTCTACAACAACAAAGATTGAATCTCGTCCTGACTTAGACCTTGGCAAACCCAACACGAAATCTGGTACGGCCCTGGATAGGCTGTCTAGTCCCTGAAACATTTGAAGGGGCGTGGGTGAAAGGATCAAGAGATTGTAGGTCTTTTGGATGGCGGATGAACTTCACCTTCGAGCTATGGATTGCTCAGAGGTTGTTTATGCTACTCCTCAGACACAGGGGCGTCCTGCTTGATGTCTAGGATGGATCACAGAGTCCAACCAGCTTCATCCTATCCATTTCCTTGTCAATCAGGGTTGTCACAGGTCGTCCATGATTGTTTAAAGTCAGTCCATGCTTT
>NC_027752.1:15673076-15704475 GCF_000695525.1 Brassica oleracea var. oleracea
CTGCAGATACTCAAGATCACACCATCCTCTCTCCCTTCAAAAAGATTTGACCTCAAATCTTGTTTTTCAGGAGTGAAGAAACCTTGCAGATCAAGCTTGTATGTAACTGTTTTCTGCACCAGATTGTTGTTACTTCTTATACTAACACTGAAGCTTCCGCGCTCCTGGTTCAAAAACAACTTGCTGCAAGCCCTTAACATCTCTCAATTACTCCACTAAGCTGGTCTGTAAGTCTAAAGTATACCAGGTCAGTAAGCCAGAAGATAAAGACTGAAAGCTTTCACCTTGATCAATCAAAGCATGCGCCAGTTCAGAAGTTGTAGATGACTCTCCAAGCACTTTCTCTTCTTGGTTTGTTTGATCAGGCACGTGTAAACACAGCTCTTGTGTTTCTCCTTCATGTTCAGCTGCAATCATGGGCAATGAATCCTCTGGTAGTGAATCTGGTTGTTCAATCTCTTTCAAGAAAAAAATTAAATCTGATTTCTCCTCCTCCCATTGGAAACCAGTCACATACTTTGAACTCATGATGATTTTAAGCTCATCCCAGGTGTGGATTTGTTCTTCTTCGCACCAGCGTGCTTCTTCCTCTACCCACCACCATGCTCTAGACTCACCTCTCAGTAAACTAACAGCAAGGGAAAGGCTTTCCAATGAGGATACTTGATTCTATGCAATGAAACTATCTAGGCTATCAGCCCACGCCATGAAAGCTTCTGGTCCATATCCAAGACCATATCCTCCAACAAAAACATCAGGATACATTATAAAAAAAGTTCACAAATCTCCTAGTTCCTTACTGGTTGTAGCTTCACTTCTCTGCCACTCTTCTGCTCTTCCAAACGATGTGGTGGTAGATCAGCTACCAAAGAGTACAAAACCGTGTGAAGTTGATGACACCTGATTATAACTTCTTACCCTAACCTTCAAGAGGCTCTGATACCACTTTGTACGGCCCTGGATAGGCTGTCTAATCCCTGAAACATTTGAAGGGGCGTGGGTGAAAGGATCAAGAGATTGTAGGTCTCTTGGATGGCGGATGGACTTCACCTTCGAGCTATGGATTGCTCAGAGGTTTTTTATGCTACACCTCAGAGACAGGGGCGTCCTGCTTGATGTCTAGGATGGATCACAGAAGATTAACTCTCCCTTAGTGTGATATAGAAACGTTCACCACTTGTGAACAAAGGAGACAGTGTCGTCTCAAGACTGGTTTGCACCAAAAAGAAGTTTATTGATAAAAAGAATGATTCAAAGTTACATGGACGTGGTGCTGCTGTTTAAAAGCATAAAACATAAAACCCTAAGCCTAAACCAATGTGGTTTAGGAAAACGAAAACCAAATCCTATTGCTAATTGATTTAAAACACCAAACCGACTCCTAATGGGTTTATAAAGCCCAAAACCTCTTCCTAATGAGTTTACATAAATAATAAAACCAAATACACTTAAAATAGACCATAATGGTCGTGCATAATCATATTGGGCCAATCATAAACCAAGCTGGCTTGTCCTTCCACTTTTTGGGCCGATAAAGGCCTTTTTCGAACAACTCTTTCTTGGGCTCGATCCATCTTGTTCCAGGTCCGACCAAGCTGCTCCTTATGCTCATTTGGATGATAAAGGTCCTCATCATGTTCCAGTTCCTGCTCTGGTTCTCAATCTTCCATTTCCAACTCAATTCTCGCATATGTCGGTTTGACCAGTCCATTTCTCGATCAGACTGAATCTCCCATTCCATTTCCTGTCTAACCAGCTTCATCCTATCCATCTCCTTGTCAATCAGGGTTGTCACAGGTCGTCCATGATTGTTTAAAGTCAGTCCATGCTTTATAAAGGCCACATCAAGGCCCATAGCCTTTTCTCGGTCCAGTACCTCATGGATCAAGCCTTTTAGCTTTCCATAAAGCTCATCAGGTCGTGTCAAGATCCATTTCCTAGCTCCTTCTCTCCTATCCATTTCTTGATCAGACTGAATCTCCCATTCCATTTCCAGTCTAACCAGCTTCATCCTATCCATTTTCTTGTCAATCAGGGTTGTCACAGGTCGTCCATGATTGTTTAAAGTCAGTCCATGATTTATAAAGGCTACATCAAGGCCCATAGCCTTTTCTCGGTCCAGTACCTCATGGATCAAGCCTTTTAGCTTTCCATAAAGCTCATCAGGTCGTGTCAAGATCCATTTCCTAGCTCCTTCTCTCCTTGACTTCATGTTCTTTAGTATGGAGCTGATCAGGGTCACACCAAAATCCATAGAAATGTCTACCCAAGGATGAGAAGGAATAGGAAGTGCAGAATACAAACCGTGGTTTGAAGCTTTGGATTTAGACTTCTTGCACACCACACATCGGCCACAGATCCGTTCCACATCTTTCATCAAGCTTGGCCAATAGAAGTGATCATGAACCGCCTTGTAAGTTTTCTTAACACCAAAGTGTCCCATAAGACCTCCTCCATGAGCTTCCCTGAGAAACAATTCCCTCAAAGAACATTGGGGCACACACAAGCGGTTATCAAAGAATAGGAATCCTGAGTTTTGAAAATACTTTCCATAAGCAACCTTGGAACATTTTCGAAAAACCTCTTTGAAATCTTGATCAGATGCATACAAATCCTTGATAAACTCAAAACCAAGTAATTTTGTTTCAAGGGCTGAGGGAAAAGTATACCTTCTAGACAAGGCATCAGCCATGACATTCTCCTTACCTTGCTTGTATTTGATCACATAAGGGAACGTCTCAATGAACTCCACCCAACGAGCATGCCTCTTGTTTAGCTTTTGGGGTCTGCTATGGTACTGAAGTTCGGAACAAAATGTCTATAGAACCCGGCCAGGCCATGGAAGCTTCTCACCTCGCCCACAGTAGTTGGACTCGGCCAGTCTCGAATGGCCTTGATCTTTTCCTCGTCCACTCGAAGTCCATCTGCACCTACAACAAAACCTAGAAAGACCACATGATCTGTGCCAAAAGAACACTTTCCAAGGTTAGCAAATAGGCGTTCCTTCCTAAGGACCTCAAGAACAGATTTTAGGTGCATTTGGTGTTCATCAAGGTTTTTGCTGTAAACAAGAATATCATCAAAGTAAACAACAACAAAGTGACCAATGAACGACCTTAAGACATGATTCATTAGACGCATAAAAGTACTAGGTGCATTTGTGAGACCAAAGGGCATAACAATCCACTCATACAAACCTAGTTTTATTTTAAAAGCGGTTTTCCATTCATCACCTTCTTTCATCCTAATCTGATGGTAGCCACTTTTCAAATCAATTTTAGAAAAGACTCTAAAACCATGAAGCTCATCAAGCATATCGTCAAGACGAGGGATAGGATGTCGATACTTTACTGTGATGTTATTAATGGCCCGACAGTCCACACACTCCTCCATGAGCCGTCTTTCTTCGGTACGAGTAGGACAGGCACGGCACAAGGACTAAGGCTCTTTCGGATATAGCCTTTCTCAAGCAGCTCCCCAATTTTTTTCTGAAGCTCCTTGGTCTCCACCGGATTGGTGTGGTACGCAGGTCGGTTAAGTAGAGACGCGCCAGGGACGAAGTCGATCTGATGCTCAATCCCTCTTACTGGTGGCAATCCTTTAGGATTTTCATCTGGAAAAACATCAGAATACTCCTGCAAAACATCTAGAAGTTCACTCGGAATCTCCGGTGCAAAGTCAGTGGAAGAAGAAGCCATAAGAGATTCTTTATACACAAGTAAAAGAAATGGCTTTTGAGAGTAAAGAGACTTCCTGACCTGACCTTCTTTGATAAAGAAGTTAGAGTTTCTGGTAGACGTTTCAGACTTATCCTTCTTAGGCTCCTGGTCTCGACCATTCTTAAGTTGAACTTGATCTTGATGAACCTCCAAAGGTGTCAAGGGAACCAAAGTGATTTCTTTCCCTTGTGATCAAAGGAGTGTCGGTTTGTAAAGCCATCATGCACGGCCTTCTTATCAAATTGCCATGGCCGGCCCAAAAGAATGTGGCATGTGTCCATAGGCAGAACGTTGCAAATGACCTCGTCTTCATATCGGCCAATGGTAAGGGGGACGGTCACTTGTTCCCTCACGTACTGTTCTCCAGATTCATTGAGTCACTCCAACCTGAAAGGATGAGAAAGAGGCCGAGTAACAAGCCCAAGTTTCTTTACAAGGGTGTCACTAGCCACATTAGTGCAACTACCTCCATCTATGATCAAAGAACAAACTTTTTTTGAAATGAGACATCTAAAATGAAAGAGATTCTCCCTTTGTTCTTTGTCGTTGATCTTTGGTTGCACACTCAAGGATCTTCTAGTAACCAACAGTGGACCATGAGCCGGATATTCAAGGATGTCCTCATCAAATATCGGACCAGAATCTTCTACAAAGGTCGAGGAGAACTCGTCAATCACGCCATCGACCTCTTTGTCAAAAATGGGGCCATAGGCATCGTCCAATGGTTTTCTAGCAACAAGGAGAGGGCCATGAGCTGGGTAATCAAGTGTCTCATCATCATCAAAGACTGGTCAAAGATCCTCCTTGTCATCTACGGATTCTACTTCTCCGTTCTCCAAAAGAACCATCACCTTTTGGTTTGGACACCGATTAGCATAGTGGCCAAGGCCATGACATCTGAAGCACTGAATATCTCGGGTTCATTTTGAAGTTTCCTCTTTCTTTTCTCTATCAACATGAGCAGGGGCATTAGTCTTAAAAGCATTATTTGTTGTGGTCGAAGACTTACCCTTGTCTTGATAGTTGGCTTTGGATGCAAAAGAGGGTTTGGGAGCCAAGGACAGTTTAGAGATGCCCTTTCTTTTGACTTTCTATTCGATCAGAATAGCCTTGTGTAACATCTGCTCCATGTTGTCGTACTCTTGAAGCTCCATACGATCTTGGATGTCACGGTTGAGACCGGTGAGAAACCTAGCCATGGTGGCGTCTACGGGTTCATCCACATTTGTCTTGATCATGAGGATCTCCATCTCTTGGTGATAGTCCTCAACTGACTTGGTTCCTTGCAGCAAACGTCTCAATTTGTGTTGGAGATCGCGGTGATAGTGATCAGGAACAAAGCGTCTCCTCATGATCATGGTGAGCTCGGCCCAAGTATCAACTGGTCTTTCACCTGCTCTCCTCCTGTGAGTCACAACTTGATCATACCAATTAATAGCATAGCCAGAGAATTCAGAAGCCGCAAGCCTAGCCTTTCTAAGATCATTAAAATTTTGACAATCGAAAACAAGTTCAATTTTTCTTCCCCATTCTAGAAAAGCATCCGGGTCATTCTTGCCCTCAAAACTTGAAATTTTCAATTTCAATCCACCCAAACCATTATCAGCTCGATCATTTCTAGCAAATGGATTGACATCACCTTGATTTTGGTTTCTAGGTCCTCTCCTAGGCCGGTTGATGGATCGTCGTCCACACATCGTACTCCTCCTCTTGGATGAGATGGTCGGATCGGCTGCGTCTCCTTGGTCGATCGCGTCTGGCTCCGGTTTGAGATCGAGTTGACCGGTTGATTTGAAGCTCATCAAGTCTCTGATGGATCTGTTCCAAACCTGTATTCAACAAGTTAGTCATAGAATCATTCAAAGCTCTCATTTGCAAGTTAGACAAGCCGGCCATAGAGTTTCCGGGACGGTTCCTTTATTCTCCACTACTCATGGTTTTCCTGAAAATCTTAAACATGGAAAGTTAGATAAGACCTCACACTCTCAGGTGTTTAACCTTGCTCACACACGTGTTTCACTCAATTTGGTAATCACACAAAAGAGTTTCCCTCAAAGTTCTAAGAAAACAAACTAGATAACCCAAAAATGAGAATCCCAAGTGAACCACCCAAGAAACAAGATAGAGAGATAAGAGATTTAACAAGGGAAATCCCTATTAACCACCTCCAAGGCCGGATTTCTCCTCGGCCAGCAGACTTACTCTTCCACCACCAAACCGCAATCGAAATCTTTTTATATATATATATATATATATATATATATTCGATTAGATCTTTCTCTTTTTAAAAAAAAAATATGGATGGTAAAGAGGGGCCCGGATTCAAGATAGATAGAAGAAGAATTTTTATGAAGAAAATGGTAGATGAGAAAGATGGAATGAAAAGAGACAACAGAAGAGTGGCTCTGATACCACTTGAAGAACCCTAAGGAACGAACACTCAACCGGATCTGATGATATGAACTCGATCTGAAGAGATAGAGAACTGATGGATTGTTTAGTGACACAAAGGGCTGCGGAAGACCCGATGATACAACCAGAAGTTTCAATGGCCGCTTGATTTGACACACAAGTCTGGCTCAAAGAAAGGGATTCACTTGGAGATAACCTCACCAAGAGAACAAGGATGTTCTAAGCAAAGAACAAAGAGAGAAAACTCAAAAATGAATAAGGAAAATCGAATACTTTATTTCATGGATGTGTTCTCATACTTATGAAAAAGAGACATAGGAAATAGATAATTGACCTGATCTAGTCAAAGAACAGAAAAATATGTTGACTGGTCGAAGTGAACCATTCGGCTACCCATGTCCAGATTCAATGTAGCCAACAGCTCGTCCCGCGGTAAGGAGCAGCACGCGTCCGGTACGGTCTTCATGTTCGGATGGGAGATTCTCACGGACTATTTGGGACCAAATGGAAGCTAAGTCATCAGAAAGCTTCAAGAGTCTTGCCTTAGAAGGATTTGTAAGCTCAAAGTTCATGAACTGATCGAAGTGTCGGATCAGTTCATCAGAACGATCGCCGGTTCGACCAAGACGGCTTAAGAGAGAGAGGCCATGGTCGGATTTGGATTCCACTCAACCAACTTCACTTCTGACTTGACCGATGGACTTAGCATGACGAACAGGATGGAAAAGGCGAGCTTCAGTACGGTTGATTTGGCCATCCGGTCGCGGGTTATGCTGAAGCTCCAATCCGGATGAATGCGGGCCGAGACGATACACGGCCCGATCAGTCTGTCCGGCCCGATCAGTCTGTCCGGCCCGATCGATGGACCGAACCTCTGTTGCATTGTTTCGGACGTTCTGAACCTCGTTCTGATCTGATTCCATGGACTGATCCTCGGACTAGGGCACATCAAATCAGGCCACGAGTGCGGCACCAGAAATAGACCGTGTACTAAAAGAAACCCAAAACTCCCGTTCACCGCCATGATCTACAATAAGCCGATACAACACATAGGAAAAATAAGATTCCCGACCTACGACGGAAACTCAGACCCCCGTCAGTACATGATCGCTTTCACCATAGCCATGGGACGAACCAACTTCACCCCAGACAAGAAAGACGCCGGATACTGTCAGCTCTTCGTAGAAAATCTCAGCGGACAGGCCCTCAGCTGGTTCTCAAGGCTCGAATCCGGTTCGATCGACAGCTACCAACAACTGTCCACGTCTTTCCTTAAACACTACTCGATATATATCGAGGACGGAGCGACAGAAGCAGATCTTTACACTCTGTCCCAGGAACGAACCGAATCCCTCAGAAGCTTCATCGGAAGATTCAAAAAGATCGTGTCTCGCGTCAAAGTACCGGACAAGATAGCCACGACGGCCTTGATCAACGCCCTGTGGTACGAATCGAAGCTGGACGAAGACCTCAAGATAAACAAAACACAAACACTCCAAGATGCGCTTCACAGGTCAAACTTGTTTATCGAACTAGAAGAAGACAAGGAGGCAATGGCTAAGAAATACGCGGCAACAAGGACGGTCGCAACCAAAGATGAACCGAAAGAAGAATGCCACGAGTCACGAAGTCGATCGGAGACGGAACGAAAGAAAGAAGAAGGTGATCGAAAGGCCCTGAGCTTCCATGTCAGTGACGTGCAGAGACCACCAAGACAAGCCTGGAACAAATGGTCCCGAGAGGACGATTCAACAATGTACTGCGAATTTCACAAGAGGAATGAGCATTCAACGATGGAATGCAGGCACTTGCAAGAATACCTACTTGGGAAGTATCAAAGAGGCGAAATCAAACCCCCAGACGGTGAAAGAACCAGGACCGACGATAACCGAAGGGATGACCGCCGTAGAACGCCGCCAAGAAGAGAGCCGATCCGCATGGAGCGTGAGGTCAAAAACAAAAACTGCATAGAGATGATATCTCCAAAAAGAGAGCGCCCAGAAGAACGGCCAGAAGACAACCTCTCACCTCCACCATGAAGACGAATCAACATCATCATGAGAGGAACCCCTCAAGCAGCGAGAATAGCCGTAACCACCAAAGGATCAGGCGCGCCCAAGGACGACGCCACCTACAACCAAATCAAACATCCCCCGGTGACGTTCAGCAACAGAGATAGCAAAGGACTATACTCCCCGCACAACCACCCCCTGGTCATTTCGTTAACCATTGCCGATTTCGAAGTACCTAGAATCCTGATAGACACCGGGAGCTCCGACGACGTAATTTTCAAAGACGCCCTAAGGAAGATGGGCAAAGACGAAAGCCGCATAAAACCCAAAAGGAGTCCCTTAGTCAGCTTCGCAGGAGACACCACCATATCAGAAGGAACGGTCAAACTCCCAGTGTACGTAGGAAACACCCGCCGAGCAGTACGATTTACAATAATCGACAAGCCAAACATCTACAACGCAATCTTCGGAACCCCCTGGATCAACTCAATGAAACAGGTACCGTCAACCTACCACCAATGCATCAAGATCCCGCTACCGGATGGGGTTTGCACGATTAAAGGAGGCCAAAACACATCCATAGCGTGCTTCGTGACAGAACGGAAAACGAGGGAACGAAAGGGGAAACCCGACGACAACGACAAGAAATTGAAAGAAAAACTTCAGCGGCGAAAGAGAGCGTCCGAAAAAGGTACCAAGATCAAGCACATCATAATCAGAAGAGAAGGCACCACCCCCCCAAGACGAAGGAAAACAAGCGTCACAAAAAGAAAAGGAAAACGCCGTCCAGAAAACTAAAGAAGAAACGCTGCCATCGTCGTCATCACCATCATCGCCAACCAAGCACGACCCAAAGCAAACAACCACCGACATCAACGACTGAAGCAATTCAAAACCCGAGCTCGCGGAATAAGCATCACACATGGAAACGCTTAGCCCCCTGATGTGCCGCAGTCCACGGATCATTACATGGAACCAGCTCAGCATGGAGTTCAGGATGTTCTGAACATTTCAACCGAGGTTCATGTTTTTCACCGTACCAGACTTGACTTGGATCATGCCAGACTTGAGAAAGATCATGCCAGACTTGACTTGGATCATGAGGTTTCACAAAAAGATCGAGACTTCTCTCTTTTGGCTCGATTGCCTCATACTGCACGTACCGGCGACCGTACTGATGGACTGATCGACCCTTTTGATCAGTTCATGCATTTTGATCAGCCAAATCTCACTAAGGCAAGGATCCTTCACCTATCTGAAGACATAGGACACACTTGGTCCACTATGGTTCATGATCTGGACATGGTGGTTCATACGGACAGTCCCACATCCGTCGTTCTCTTTACCGTGGTTCAAGCTTCAGGATACAACAAATCTGGACAGAAGCCGAACAGTCACCTTGTCTAGTATTATCTCTTTATTTTCGTATTAAAGACTAGATCTAGATCTAGATCTACTTTTTCATTTAATTCCTAGATCTACAAAACACTATAAATATGTAGTCCATTTCATCAATAAAATCAGTTCAGTTTTTGTTGTTTATTTTGTTTCTTCTCTGAGTGAGAGAGAGAGTTCTTTAGCTAGTTCATTGGTGTGAACCGGCTTGTTGATTTGGTGGTCAGCCAATTCATCTTTGTGTGTTGTTTGGTGGTTAGCCAACACATTCATTCTTTCTTTGGTGGTTAGCCTTAGATCGTGGGTATATCAAGAGTCATTTCGCATCTCTTGACGATCATTTCAATCCATCTCAGTTCCAGAAGTGCCGTTTGCCTTCTCGGATCATATCTAACACCCAGTTAAAGTGATCCTCCCTATCTTAGGGTTCTTCACCCCCGACCTTAAAAAAAAAAAAATGGACGGAGTTCCATAGGAACTACGTATGGCTTGATCCCCTCGGGGTACGTAGGCAGCCCACAGAAAAGGGTGCAGCCACAATACCAACTAAAGAAGAAACGCTCTCGGCGAAGGGCCAAAAAACCTCCGACCCGACAGCGAAGCCGAGGCCAGACTAGCACGGGTCGGTGATCGGATAAGCCGTATCTAGCTTTGCTCATGCACTTATCTCGGTCCTACCTTACAGGGGATAAGCCGGGCCGAGTCCCGCCCTTCGCCTAAAGAAGAAACGCTCTCGGCAAAGGGCCTAAAAACCCCGACCCGACAGCGAAGCCCAGGCCAGACTCGCACGGGTCGGTGACCGGATAAGCCGTATCGAGCTTTGCTCATGCACTTATCTCGGTCCTACCTTACAGGGGATAAGCCGGGCCGAGTCCCGACCTCTGCCTAAAGAAGAAACGCTCTCGGCGAAGGGCCTAAAAACCCCGACCCGACAGCGAAGCCGAGGCCAGACTCGCACGGGTCGGTGATCGGATAAGCCGTATTGAGCTTTTCTCATGCACTTATCTCGGTCCTACCTTACAGGGGATAAGCCGGGCCTAGTCCCGCCCTCCACCTAAAGAAGAAACGCTCTCGGCGAAGGGCCTAAAAACCCCGACCCGACAGCAAACCCAAGGCCAGACTCGCACGGGTCGGTGATCGGATAAGCCGTATCGAGCTTTTCTCATGCACTTATCTCGGTCCTACCTTACAGGGGATAAGCCGGGCCGAGTCCCGACCTCTGCCTAAAGAAGAAACGCTCTCGGCGAAGGGCCTAAAAACCCCGACCCGACAGCGAAGCCGAGATCGAACTCGCACAAAGACAAGACTCACCTCCAGAGCAAACGAGGGACACAACATGCAAAGCAAGAGAAAAAAACTCCAACAGTCAAAAGGAAACTCAACCAAACTACGATTCCAAAAGCAAAGATAAGAAATTCCTTCAAACATTCTTAAAAGTCTTATACATAAAAAAAAAAGAGCACAAAGAAGAAACGATCAATCGATCACCGAGTCAGCGTCAAAAGAAAAAAACGGAAGATCGCTCATCTCCAAGTCATTCACCTTCATCTGATTCAAAGCGGCCGTATGCACCAACAAAGCCTGCTTGTTCTCGGCCAGCTTCGCCACAGGTATAGGAATCCCCTCCTCGATGAACAACTTAAGGCAGCTAACAACCCCCGAAAGATGAGACTCAAACAAAATCTGGGGACGAACTACATCCCGATCAGACAAGTACTTCCTCACCTTCTCCACAAACTCACCAAAAAGAGCAAGCATGGCAGACTCAACACGACGCCTCTCCGACTCCGCTAGCTCGGCACTAGACTCCTTCAGATGCGCTACTTCCGCCTCCAAAACCGACTTCTGAGACAGCAACTTTTTCTCGCGATAGTCCCGCTCGGTGACGTCCCCCTTAAGACGACCGCCTCAGCTCTCAAGTCCCGACTCTCGACTTCAAGTGTGATCGAGTTCTCCTCCGAAGTTTTCAAAGACAGAAGAGCGGCGGACGATCTCTCCTTCTCCTCAGCCAAGAGACGACGCTCCTCCTCGAGATCGTCAGATAGACGCCTGCATTTCCCTTCGAACAGTCCCACCAGATGATTTCCTTTTATCTTCGACTGCCAAAAAAAAAACAACAACACATCAAGAGGAAAATAAATAAAACGACAAAAAAAAAAAGAAGAAGGAAAGAAAGAAGAAATACCTGAGCCTCGCAGGAAACCCACTCAAAATACTCCTGAACAAAGGACATATCCTCTAGATCCGGCAAAGAACTCGACGAGAAACGAAAACTATGCAAGTACCGCGCACAATCCTCAGGCGTAAGCGAAGAAGAATCAGGATCTTCGAAAACAAACGTCTTCTTCCTTTTCTTAGAACCTCCAGCCGGAGGCCGCTCAGAAGCACTTGCGGCCCCATGACCTCCGACAATTAGAGCACCTGAGAGAGAGGGAGCCGCCGGCGGAGAAACCGTCAGAGCATCAGGATCGGAGAGACCAACCATTGATAGGTGATCACCACCACCCGTCGTCTCGTCAAGAGAAGAATGAATAGCCGCGACAGAAGGGTCAGCATTAGGAGCAGTAGGAGGGATAACAACCGGAGCCAGAACCAAGGCTGAAGACGA
The DNA here is from genome assembly GCF_000695525.1 of Brassica oleracea var. oleracea. NCBI lineage: Eukaryota > Viridiplantae > Streptophyta > Magnoliopsida > Brassicales > Brassicaceae > Brassica > Brassica oleracea. Next base: position 15,685,223 of record NC_027752.1, read on the forward strand.
ACCACTCTCTTTCAGACTCGCCGACGGAAGAACAGAAGGCGTCTCGCTCATAACCTTAGTATACACGGGAATGTCCCTCTTTAACTTTCCCCATTTTCTTACCAGCGGAAGCACCTCCTCTCGTCTTAGAAGACTCAGCAACAGTTGAAGGACCGGAAGTAACCACCCGAGAAGCTAGAAAACACGAAGGAGATAAAGATCAGAAACAAACACAGAGAAGAAGAAAAAAGATGTTGCGATCATCGAACTTACCGGTAGTAATACGAGGAATACTCCGACGAACGCGCTCAACGGTAAAATCAATCCAAGCAATTCTCCCGGGACCAAGAATACGATTCAAGCGATCGGTCGCCCAAGACGGAAGAAGCCGGAATTTCCCATGAGGCACTAAAACAAAACAGCGCACAAGATCAACAAACCAAGTAACAAAGACGACGAGAAAATAGGAGAACAAATAAACTACCAGGCTCGGGATTCCACTCGGTCCGAAAAACCGCAGAAGAATCAGCCACAGAAGCAGGACTAACGCGTACAAAGAAATACTTCCGCTGCCAACCATCGGCCTTAGACGGTCCCCGGCCCTCCATAAGGCGACAGCAAGTCTTGATACTAACGGATAAAGTCTTGCCCGTAATAAGATTCATCTGGGAAATCATCTCAAAGAACTCAGCGTCGACATTAACATCCACTTCCGCGCCAAGAACCATGGAAATCACCATATTACGGATGGCAGCCGGGGACATCTGAGAGATAGCCACATCACGCTTTGTGGCATAAGAAGTCAACATCCGAGGAAGAGGAAACCATAGCCGCGATTGAAGAAAATATTGCCTATATAAACATATCCAACCCGGCGGCGCCGACCACTGCCTCTCCTCGTTCGAAAGAAGACGTGTCTCGATCTCTCGGGAAAATCCACATTTCCTCCTCATACGCTTCAAGCTATCCTCGGTAAGAAGAGTAGCCCCCTCGATCCCCTGATTACCTTCGATCGGCTCGTCGGCAGCAGAATTTTTGCCGCCAGAGTCATTACCGGAAGAATCACCGGGGGGAGAAGACGGAAGATCAACTCCGGAACCAGTCCGGTCGACGGAGTCAGTAACAGGAGAAACCGTCGCTTGAGTAGTGGGAGTCGCCTCCTGAACAGTAAACGAAGCCACCGCCTGAGGGACAAGGACCATCGTCTGAAGAGAAGAAACCTCTTCAGAAGAACAGGACCGGAAGCTGGAACAGTACGAAGGAGATCCTCGATATCTGCCATTTCTGGGGTCCTAACTAACGATTCAAGACTTTCGTCCATCGCGAAAGAAGAAATACCGACGGTACAATTATAAAAAAAGAAACGAGGGGGAGAAAATAAAAGCGTAGCAGACGAGAAGAAACAACGAAACCAAAGAGTAAGAAGAAGAAGAATATGTTTTAAAGGAGCAAGCACAGCAGAATCGGAGCAAACAAAGCAATAAGTGAAGAACAGAAGGCAATAGGGAGAGCAGGGCGTCAGGATTGCCGGCTTCGACGTCTATCGATGTGACTGAAAGACTCTTGAGTGACCAATATCGGCTGTTCACTACAGCGGACCCATTCCACGAAGAAGAAAGGGCCACTCCGGGCTCGACACGCCTCCAAAACAAACTTATCTACCCAACTCGCTCAAAACCGCAATAATGACGCCTGACGCACATCCACGCGCCAGACTCGGGGGGGGGGCTATTGTTGGAGGATGGGCCGTCGGCCCATTCGCGAGTTGGACACCAAAGGAGAAGCCCAGCAAAGCCCCACGTCGAAGGAAGAACATCCGAAGCGCACGCAAAGAACAGGAGCCTAAGGCGTATAGCCTGCACCGACCGCCGATTGTAGACAGAACACCTAAGCAAGTGATAGGGTAATGATGAGTGCCGAACCAACTACCTGACACACAACCACTACGAAGTGGTGAAGACGCATCCAAACGGGTATAAATAGAGAAGATCATTGAATGAAGAAGTGGCAGCGAAATAGAGAAAGAAAGACTAGAGAGATAAAGTAGAGAGAATCCCGAGTTCGTCTTTACGACTACGAGTTCTTCTTTTATTTCTTCGCATCGGCTTCTTGTAAACACTTCATTAAACGAAACCTTTGGCCCCATTAATCATACTTATATCTTTGTTTAGTCTATAAATCCCTTGTTACTGAATTTAGGATTCAACAGTTACTACACCTCTCACACGTAGATGGAACTCACGTATAGTCAACCTTTTTTTTTTATCATCAAGAGTAATAAGCTTCGGGAGAAATTTATCCAGTTTCATCTCAACTACACCTTAGCTTCACCCACATTGATAGGATCAAGACAAAGTTTATGCATTAAACTAAGTTCTCCAAGTACTGAATCAACATGATTTATTCATAATATGGATAAATTATTCACCATTTTACCAATCACTATAATAAGTACGTTAATAAAAGCATACAACTTTTGCAGCATACTTCATTTTTTAGAATAGTGTTACTGTTTTATCATCAGTTCTTCCGATCAAATAATTTCCTTAAAAACCTGCAATGATATTCATCAAAACATAGTTTTTGCAGTATATTTGCTTTTTGTTTTGGAATGCAGAAAGAGTCACTTAATCGAATAACCTAATGATGATGACTTTAATACAGAATATAATGTAGCCACCATATAACTATTCTTCAAGGCTGCAGCTAATTTCGCCAGCAGCCCGTCCAACCTTCATTTTTGCTTTAGCATTACTTGGACTAGGCACAAATACTTGTTACTTATTTTATATCCGTTACTTGACCTATATTCGCCTGATTTTATAGATACTCATCGTTGTCAAGTCAAATATCAAGCCGATAAGTTTTGCAAGTACAAGAAAAGTAACAAATATCACAAAAAGATACCGACTCAGCTGGATATTACTCGTTACTTTTTTATGACTGAAAAATGATAATTAGACCATAAGAACAAAAGTCTTATAAATATATTTCTTTGTTGTAAGAAGTAAACAATACTTTTATATTGAAATGTTTATGTAATTTGTTACTCCTTTTTCTTTATAATAGTTACAAATATTTTATTTGAAATAATTTTCATATCTTTTCCAATAAGTAAAACGACAAACTTTTATAACCTTTTCTGATAGAATATTACCTAGCAAGTAATTCTAAAAATATTGGAAATATATCCAAATAATTCACAAGTACTTAAGTAGTAAGTAATCGAATGAAGCAAATAACTTGCAAGTAACGTATTTTTGGACAAGTACTCATTTTCAACAAGTCAAATACAAGTCCAAAAATTTATTACTCATTCAAATAAAACCAAATAACAAGTATACACACAGAAAAGCAAGTACTCGATCGGTCTGCGCTCACCCCTACTGTATTACACCTTCTATTGCAGCTTTGGGCTCCTCTCATCCTCTTTTCCTATTTACGCTTTTCCTTTTTAAATATTTTTTTTAAATAAAATGAAAAATTTGATTGCTGACTACATGAAGTATTGGCCATCATATAGCTAACCATGCAAACAAAAATAATGTATACCTAGCTACGCGAAGTATATGTTATGCATGATTACATCTCTCAACTTAATGATGTTATGTAGTTAACATCACGAGTTTAATTTCGTTCATCTAAAAACTAATGTAGATGTTAGAGACCGTTAAATATATCGTTTTATCAAATAAAATATGACTAACCCGACTATAATTTAACTGAATGATATTTTAAGCCACGTTTTAAAAGTGTAAGAATATTTTTAACGAAATCTAATTTCAAAATCAATATGTTTTAACATTTTTTATAAGTAGTGTTTTAACATATTTTTTTAATTATTTTAATTTGTTTTCTCATGAAATTTTAATAAAATTTATGCAATTCGTTTGATTAATTGTTCGATATATACTTATTTGATACATTTTTTAATGGATGCAATTTTTGTTTATGAAAATATAAATAAAATAATTCATTAATTTAATTAATTTTATATCAAACAAATAAAATGTTAGAGTCAGTAAATTGACATGAAATATTTTTTATAATAAAAAATTGATCAAATAAGTAGTATATATTACACAATTAACCAAACGAATTACAAAAAATTTATTAAGAGTTAATAACAAAACAGATTAAAATAATTAAAAACCAAATTAAATAAAATCTTATATAAATTTCATATTTAGTTAAATTACTGTCAGGTACATCATACTTTAATTGATAAAAATGAGAGATATAAACGGTTTCCGACATCCACATCAATTTTTGGATGAATGAAATTAAATTTGTGATGTTAACTACATAACATCATTAAGTTGAGGGATATTGTCATACATAATATATAATTTGTGTAGCTAAGTGTACATTAATTTAGTTTACATAGTTAGCCATATGTGACCAATACTTGTAGTCCATAATCATTTTTCCAAATAAAATGTAATTAAATACCAAGTCAATTAAACAAGGAACGGATAATATAATCGTTTGACACTTGGATCATAAGTTGACTCCTTGGTTAGGTTTAGTAAAGAATTAAAAAAAATCTGATCTTATGGTGGCTTAATGGGTGACTCTTTTAGCAAACCTGGGAAGATTTTGCTTCAAGTCGTGGCTGTTCTGGCCAACAATATAGACATGTATGTTTTGATAATCAACATGACCCTCATTATTTTGGCAGTCAATTAAAAACTGAAGCAAAGCTTGGCTGATTTGGTTTTATGACTATAGACAGTGCTTTTATTGGTATATCATTACCATGACTAGTTCTGGGCATCAATTTTCGGTTTCCGTTCTTTTTTTAGATTCTAGAGGTTTAGGATTTGTTTGGTTATTTAGAAATTTAGTTTCGATTTCAGTTCAATTATTTTGTTTTTCGGTTCGGGTAATAAAGTTGGGAACCTACTCATGTCTGTTGTAGTTTCGATTCGATTTCGGTTCAGTTCTGTTCAAAAAGATCAAAAACGTTTTTCGGGTTAAATATCATGTTTTTTGGGGTTTTGGATAAAAGTTTGGATAATTCGAATAACTTTAACTATTTCGGATAAAATGTATTCGGGTAGTTTGTGTTTTCAAATATTTTGGCTTACAAATAATTGCTTTAAATTATTTTCTAAGTACAATAAACTATACGATAGAAATTCGAGTGTCCATTCGGTTCTCGGTTTGGTTTAAATTTGGTTTCGATTTTTGGTTTTAGAGATATAGAATCAACTCGTATAATTGATAGAATCCAAACTCAAACTGAATATCGTTTTTTTGGTTCGATTAATTCGGTTCTTCAGTTCTGGACATATGTGGTTCTGGACAAATGTGCTCAGACCTAACCATGACTGATATTTGCTAACTTGAGGAATCTTTTTTAAGTCTTAGTTAGTATATTATTATTATTATTACTAGGGATTTTCCCGGGCTACGCTCTGGTTCAGACAAATATATTTACATATAATATATAAAATACATAAATTATGGTTAATTTATAAAATATATATTTTATATTGAATTTAAAATGCTTGAAACTTAAATTTAAAGTGGTTGTCTTTTGATTATAATATATATATGTATATTATTTATATATATAGGATGATGGAGATGCAGATCAATAAAAGTTAATTAACACTCTAATCTAAAAACTTAATTATCTGACATATTTGATGGATTCTCATGAAAATATGTTATTAATCACTGTTGATCCAAACTTATGCAGAGCTTATAGTTTCAATAAAAAAAAGCAAATAATCAATAGTCACTATTGATATATATATATATATATATCTTTGTAAACTTATGTATAATATTTAAATATGTAACTTATTTGATCAATTCGGATGGTCGAAAATACCTTGATAACTAGGAGTAATGACTGGAGTGCAAGAGTGTGGTCTATCTCCAGTCACCAGAGGATCATTCGATTATGTTTTAGCATGCCATGCAGGGGCAGTACAATATGTTGACTACACTCCACAAAGGAATAATCATAATATCAGCAACCAGTTCTCAAAATATTGTAAATCATTGATTTCGCAAATAAACATCATGGCTTTAAGGTAGTGCATTGCTGCTGTTTTTTTTTCTTCTAAAAATGTCTATTTTGAAAACTTTAAAATCATTAACAATTATGTAAACGAACCAATGATATGTTTTAACATCCTGATCACATATTCTTTTGGTCAAATTTCAATAACAGTCTAATACTTGATCAGTGAGTTTAAATTTGAGAACATGATTCTAAGGACAATAATAGCGAACAAAATCAAACTTTTTTTTGTCTTTGTGCCATTCGATGATTTTCCATAACTAAACAATATTCAGTACCTCTACGTGAAATAAGCAAAGGAAACATCTAACTTACACATCTAGTCATATTTTTGCACTAAACCCTTTCTGAATGCGCTTGGGAATTTAAAACTTATGTTCATCACTTCTCCTGCGCTTTTCATCTCTTGGCTGAGAATCGCGTCGCACCCTCGAAACTTCTCAAAGAGGGTGAACAATCGCTTTTGAGACAAAAGGGACAGTACACATAATAAGCAAATCAAATTACATACAAAAGTGATGTTTTTAGAGAACATCGAGAAAGAACCTGGATATGGTCAGGACCAAGCAACCTCTGATTACACTTGAGAGCTTTGTGAAGATGCCGCAAGAAAACATGTACAGTTCCTCAAACTTCCTCCATCGTGTCTCCATTTATGTATATAGCAGCAGTGTTTGGATAAGATGCACCACACTTTAGATGTAAGAAATAGTACTCATACAACACACGGTTAACATTTATTTTTTGACACGGTTAAAATCAAATTTATTGGACTTAATATGGGAGAAAAAAACTGTAGTATTAGACATCTAAACCATTAAATATTGCAACACTTACTTGAGAGCCACTATTTACTGAAGCTTATAAGAGAAGGCATCAAGATGATCAAGGGTGTAATATCCTCAAGTCAAAAGAACAGATAACTTAATTTTTAAAGAGGTTATTAGAGATATATATCCCACATCGGGAATTCTAAGTGATTTTAAGTAATATATAAAGTAATATATAAAGGGTTATGGCCAATCTATTAATCACCAATTGATTTTAAGTTGAAAACCCATAATAAACCCGAATCTAACATGGTATCAGAGGTCAGATCCTAAATACTCAAACTCCTAATTAATATTAACCCTTCCGACCGGGTATAAAGGTCGTGATTAACCCTTCCGACCGAGTATAAAGGTCGTGTTAAACTCGCTCGACCGAGTATAAATTTTCTAAAATTTCGAGATTTCTGGCGGATAAGAGCCATCATCTCGAGAGGTACTAAATTTTTTATATAAATCGAGATAAACCCGAATCTAACAGAGGTACTAAATTTTTATATCACTCAAATTGTTTATAACAAAATAAGTAAAATAGATTGATATGCTTTGCATATAATAAGTAGTAGTGTGACCTTTTAGTCAGCGAATTATAAGTGATGAGTGGCAAAGAAAGGAGAAGTTACTTGTGGATCATCAGGTCCTTTCTCATGTTTCATCGCAAGACCTTCTCTTGCTTCATTCTCAATGTAGCAGCTTTATACTCTGCTCTCTCCCGGGTCTCTTCTTTATTTTTGTGATTCCTCTCTGCCTAAACAGCTTCCTTCTCTGAAAACTCTTCCTCTTCTTTTGTCCGGTATGTGGAAGCTTGGTTGTAAAAAAAGGAAACCATGATTCAATGGAAATTTTACTTGAAAAGTTACCTGCAATAAGATGATGCGTCAAAATCGACATAAAAATTTCGATCCAAAGAATTTTCTTTATCTCCAGGCCCCGTTTTGGCAACACGACATCAAACTCCTACAGCTTTCCACTCCAATTCACAGCGAAGGCCAATCGGTAGAGAATATGGCTATGTGTTTATGATTGGATAATTTTGTTTGTTTGGCAAAAGATTCAGATGTGAGAAAAGGATCGTGAAGAAAACAGTGAAACTGCGATGAATAAATTTTGGAGAGGTTTAGAAGCCTAAGATAAGAGAAGAGGAAACGATAACCCTAATGCGCCTTTGACAATTAATCGTGAGACAAATGATGTGATGACATGGCATAAAACTTGTGTACTATAGGTTGATTTAATTCGGTGAGGTGGATAGGCTGAAAACACTCCCTCAATCCCTATTGGGAATTTTTTTTTTTAAGTTGGTATATTAACTTTACAAGTTATGTTTCCATTACAAATTCACAACATTTACAAAAGTAACTTGCCAGATTCTGAGACTCCCAGTTGTGTGTCGCAACATCATCATCCCCCTCAGCCTACGACAGCCAGCAAACTTTGCCTGACCGCAGGGACAGAACACAATAAGGATCCGAAGATTCCGGTGAGCGCATAAGCAATCGCACAGAAGGGAAGAGCCTCTGGCTCCTTAGCCGACAAAGCTGCTGTTCCAAGTCCATGAGCACTGTCCATAGAAACAAGAAAGTTAATGTTTTTTTATCTTAACGGCACTAATGGTTATCAAAGAACGCAGATTCTGCCTAATTCTGATTCAAAATGTGAAAGAGGAGTCACCTTGAAGCAGTGGCTATTCCCCGAGCGATTGGGTCGCGCAAACGCAGTTTGTCAAGAACAACTTGTACAAAGTTAGCTCCAATCAGACCAGTCACAACGACTACAGCTGCTGTAAGAGACGAATTGGTTCCTGAAAATGTCCAAGAAAGTCGTTAGGAAATGTTCTTTAATGTACTCTGCGCAGGAGAAGAATAAGATGGAATAGTATTTTTATACCTTCAAAGAGTGATACAATGCTAAGGGCCAATGCAACCGTGATGCAGCGAGGTAGGATTGAAACCGTTAAAGATGGTTCTAAACCGACTAAACGTCCAACAAGAGCAGTGGAATAGAGCGAAAATAGTGTTGAAACTATCACAGATGTGAAGATCTCAGCTGCGTGCCTCTTCACGAGCTGAAGATGACAAGAGGCAAAGCAAACAGATCGTTACCAGCTTTCTAAAGCAAAACATAACATGTTTTTTTTTTTTTTTTTCTGTTTTTTACCTTTCTTTGTTTAAACATGGAGAAAGCGAAAGAGAGAATGACAGAGCCAAGAAAACCCATTAATATGTCACCAGCACCAGGATCTGATACTACTTTGGTTAGGTAGTTTCCTGCATCCATTTAAAGAATAGTTTTACATTCTGGTTTAGGTTATTTAAAGGGTTTCTCTATTGCTTGTGTGACTTTACCTAAAACAGGATCAAGTCCAGACCCTGAAGCATATCCAAAAGCTAGAGCAGCGAGTACTGAAGATAGCGCGCAGCAGATTATCGGATGGAAAACTTTCTTGATAGAAGATGGCAACCTTGAAAAAAAAAGAAAGACAAGACGATGAGAATATAAAATCAAGAGAGAGAGAGACTTTTTTTTTTTTGACGGAAGAGAGAGAGAGAGAGAGAGACTTGAGAATGGGATTTGAATATTACCCTGATCCCACAATGTAACCTAGAACAGTTGAAGAAAGAAGGAAAGGGAGACAAGTTCTTGCACTTGTCCCAAGTGATGTAGGGTAAAACAGAGCACCAACAAACGACACAACAAAGATTCCACTCCAACTCCATAGCTCAAGTGTTGAAAATGGTGAAGGTTTTGACATAGGCTCAGCTTCAGTCATCTCGGTTTTCACCATTTTTCTCACTGCTATAGCTGTGAAACCTGCTACACAAAGAGACGCCAACCATCCACCAGCTGTACAAGCATTTGATCACAAATTAGATACATACACTTTAGGCCCCCACATAAACAAGCGCCTAGCGCATTTTATAACTCTTAAATAAACAAAACAGAATGAACAGAAGATTACTATGAAAGGTAGAAGAAGAACAAGAGAGTGATTGTATACCTACAATGTAGCAGATTTTGACGCCTGAAGCCGCCGGAATATCTCTGACGGAGAGAGGGAGAACCACAAGAGAAGGGACGTAGAACAAAGGAAGCCATCTCTGGATGAACAGAAACGCAGGCTCGAAGAAGTTCATCATACCGGTCGCAGCAGCGGGAACAACGGAATCTAATATCATAAGAACGGAGAAAATACAGAACATCCCGAACAGAGCGCTAGGGAACTTGATGGACGCTGCTACAAAAGCCTGTTTCAAGAACTGGTCTGCCGCAAGTATGATCCCAAGCGACACCAACAAGTGCGTTGTCGCAAACACCTTACGAGAGATCGTTGTTGACGTGTTTTCTGTTCCTGCACCATCCATGGCTTGAGTTGAGAGTTTTCTCCCGAAGCTCATCTCTCGAGAACCCATTTGCAGAAACCTCGTTCTCTGTCCATCGGTTTTACGTAATCTTGTTTGATTTAACTTCTGGGTTGCACTAGAATCGGAAGTCTTCCCATTTTTTGATTGGAATAGGGTCTTGGGACTTGAATGGCGGTTTCTTGATGAAGAAAGAGCTAACGGAGAGAAGAGAGGGGTGACTAAAGGAGTAGCCATGGAGGTGGAGACGACGTGGCTGTGATTCTGCGGGACAACGCATCATAGTCTTATTCATCTTCGTTTAATTAAGGGAATTGGATTACGAGACTTTGTATGGACAAGAGAGAAGGTTCTATCTACAAAGAGATGAGCGACTTTTGTCTCTTCTCCCACTTGTGCTGAGTTTTTCCCCCCAGGTTATCTCTATATTCATTAAATAATATTATATTAAATAGTTTAATTTGTAAGCAATTTTAAATGGGATAATTAGGAAAATACCATATTTATGTTTTCAAATTTGAAAAATACACTGACTTAATTTGATTTTGAAAATTATACTTGTCCAATATGTAAAAAACATCTTAACAAGGTTTAGGTGATTATTAATGAGAGCTGTGAGGGCTGTACACAGGCTCTATTTCTCTCCACAGCCAAAATATTAAAGCAATCAAACTTTACTTTATATTTTAAAACTCACAGCCATAACTAACTTTTATTTCATTTTATTGCTTTGAAAACTTACTTACGTTGATTATATATGATATTTAACAATTGTATTCTTTTACTTAAAATAAAAATTTCATAATTATATAATAATTAATCAGTTCATAAAATATTTAATGATAGATAAATTAATATGTAGAAATAATATTTATCAATCATGTTTTTCCTTAAAAAAAAACTCTACAGCCAAAATTCTATGGCTACAACATTAAATCTCACGGCTTAAATTTTACAGCAAAAAAATAAAGATAAATATATAAATTGATTTAAAATATATATTTAGATATATATAATTTTACAGCTTTAGTTAATTTTTTATCTTTTAGTGAAATTCAAAATTTGAAATTATTAAGATAAATATATCGATTTAAAATATATAATTGGATAAATCTTTTATAATATTTCAATGTTTATCTCTTAAAAAAATATAAACCTTAGATAACTATATAATTTTATGTAATAAAGTATCATTTTTGATACACAATATAAAACTTAGGGTTTGATTGGTTGAAGTTCTAGCTTTCTATTTTTTCTTCTAAGATTTAGGATTTAAATTTTTAGCTTTGGCTTTAATTTATTTTGCTGTAGAAATTTTTTCAGAGCACTAAATAAAGGCTCTAGATAAAGTGTTTTCTAAAACTAACATATTTCATATTTTAATGTTTTGGCTTTGGATTCAATTTTAAAAATAAAAACATGATTGTTTTTAAAAATGGCTGTAGAAATTAAAAGTATGTCTACGGCTTCTAAGATAAAAGCATGATTGCTTTAAAAAATGGCTCTAAAAATCTAAAAGGCTGTCCACAGCTTCTACAGACACTACCAATCACACCTTTAACATGTTAAAACTCATCATCTCACCAAACCTGCAACTTGAAAAAATGTTCTCTCCACTGTATATTATAAAACTAGGGACAAAGCACTCTTGATATGCTAGATAACCGTTACACTGGTCAGTAGTGTGCTTAGAAAATTCAAAAGAGAGAAAAATATACAAAATTTATAAAACGCAACGAGACTGGATGATTATTGTGTTTCCAGCAATGATTATTTTCAATATTTTTTAATTAGTCACGTAAATTAAAATTATGTTTAAAATAATGAATTGAGTTTCTTGGTGTAATTATACACTAGATGATTACATGCCCCCTGCGGGGTAACTTTTTTCAAAAATATATTATACTTAAATATTATAAACTATGTATATTTTGTTATCAATAATCTTTTTTTACATCTGATTAGAGGTAGACATTCGCGTACCATTTGGTTCAATTCGGATTCTTGAGGGTTTGGTTCGGTTCAGATCTTTGCGGGTTTGTTTCGGGTTTGGGTTCGAATAACTTATTTAAATTTTTTTCAAAACTTAAAGTTCATATTTACTTTAAATTTTTCAAAATCTAAATATAAAAATAATATCTAACATATAAATTTGAATAATATATGCCAAAATACTTAAAATTAACACAAAAATTGGTTTAGCTTAAATATTTGGATAGAAAACCAATAGATCTTTTAAGTATTTTAGGTATTATAAGTATCATTTAGCTTTTTTAAACATGTACTTATAACTATTTGTATATATTTTCAAGTATTTTGGACAACTTAAAAACGTCTTATATATTTTGTATATTCTTTTAGATATTAAATTTTAAAATAATTAATATATTTAAGTATATAAATCTTGTTCGGATATATTCGGATACCTAAAATATTTTGGTTTGGATCGGGTTCGGTTCCGGTTCACTAGATACCAAAATTTTGAACCCATTCGGATATATAACCAATTTTGGTTAAAGTTCAGTACTATTCAGATTTTGGTTTGGATCGGCCTTGGTTCAGTTTTTTGGATTCAGATTTTTTGTCAAACCCTATATTTTTATTGTGACAAAATTTTAAACAAAAATGATGATGGCTCACATTTATTTTGGGTATGCAATAAATTTTAAACCAAAACATTTTTATTATGTATGTGGCCCATTTAGTTCATCATTAAAAATTGTTCTAAGCTCATTTAAGAAAAACAATAGGCTGAACTTAAAAAAAAAGTTACCATATCAGATTATCAATAGACACTTCCAAATATTCTATGTCGGTGTTGTGATGAATAGAAAGGGGGTTAGGATTAGGAAAGCAAAATTTTGTGCAATCCATGTTTTCGCTAGGTGATTTCAATAACTTCTAAATAAATCTTAGTTGTATGGATCTCTTGTAATATTTCCAAACAATATTAATTGATAAAATCTTACACTTGCTAGAGTAATCAATTGTTTATCAATTAATATATAGGAAATTATATCAATCACATAAATAAAAAAAAATACCTCTTGTTTATTTACAATATATTTATGGTAAATAAATTAAAATAAACATTTTATTTATTTTATATAGTATATAATTATATTTCAAAGATATTGACTTAAATATATAGTATATTTTAATATAAATATTTATTATTGAAACTTTCTACTCATATGGTTTTATTAACATTTGTATATTTGATGTAACAAAAAAAAAATAAACCATTAATCTCAAAATTTTTGATCTGGTATTTTTTGATGTAAATTTCATAATTAAAATATTAAGGTCTGAATACTCTTTCAATGCAAATTTTAAAATTAACGTATTATGTATTTTTAAATGGTACATAGTTTAATTTATACGATACTAAATATATAAATATGAATATACATTAAATAAAAATTCATATTAATACGATTGTATGATCATTTGTATTTTGTTATAACAAAAAAAAATTAAGCCATTGATCACAAAATTTTCAAAGGGTTTTTTAACATTTTCTTTCGTAATTTAAAGTCGTTTTAAAAAATTCAAAATATAACATATACGAAAAAATCTAATTTTATTTATTTTATGGTCAATGTGATTGTTTAATTTTTTTGATAAGATAAAATTAAACAAAAATGAGGAATGATGAAAAAATTGTTATCAGATATTTATTATTCATAATTATATATTTTAATCATATTAGGTAAATCTGTAGCTTTTATTTAAAGAAAAAATACACGCTTCTTATATTTTGAGTTAAAATAATGTTCCATAGTAATTGGATTTTGGACCAAATTTTTTTTCAATTGATTCTTAAGCTGCCATGCCTCGTAAGATTAATTAACATTTTAATTAAGTGACAACTAGTAAGACTCTTTTGTAATTATTACAAATAACATGTTACAACTTTTTTAATGTTTCTATATTAATATATTGGGGATTTAGTTAGGATAAATTAGTCATTTAGCTTAAAAAGTGTAGTTTCAAAAGAAATAAAATACAGTGCAATTTTCGAAATAAAATCTCTCTGAAAAATATTTTCCCAAATTTTCCCATTTTAAAAACGAAAAAGATATAATATCGATTTGATATTATAAATTAATAACATTTAGCCCAAGATTATTCTGCTTATCCCCTTTAATTTTATAAGCAACATGTGACAAAGGGAAGGTAAGAGATCACGTCGGCGCTTGCAGATATTGCAAGGAATAAAACAACGCTGATAACTATCAGGTCATACTATACAAAGAGGCTGATGACACACACTTATTTAACTTATACATACATATAAATAGTATAGAATATTGGATCCATTCTATTTACTTTTGCAAATTAATAAAACTAAACAGTAAACATCATATGAAAATAGTACAAAATTGATAACAAATTGATAAATATATAGCGTAAAAAACTAATAATTTGAAAAATACAATTATGTTCTATGTTTAAAAAATAGAATAAAACAAAACAAATAAAACACGATGGCGTAACCAAAAGTGGAGCTCATAAATAGTAAAAGAGAAAAATCAAGAGGTGAATAATATAATACACAATTTACAAGAATCTGGTAGAGTTGTCTCTAAAATTGATGGAAGAGAAAAATAAACCATCACCGAGGGAGGAGGGAGAAGAAGAGAGTGAAAAAAAGGGTTATGAGACGATAGGTGGCGATGGTGAGAAGATGGTGTTGTCGACGTAACCAGGGGCGGACCCAGGTTGAAGAAATGTGTGGCATGGGCCCCACACTCTTTTTTATTTTTCCTTGAGAAATTTAACCAAAATTTATTTACATACCCTTAGTTTATATATCTATTTCAATATGTGCCCCATACTAAATATCACTTCAGATCCGCCCCTGGACATAACAACCAGTGGTAGTGACGATATTGCACGTGAGTTTTACTATTCTATTCCACTACATCTATAATAGAATAGAACATAAAAACAAAAAGATTCATATTTTCTGATTATTTTCTTAGTATCCAATGGTGATGAAATAAAATGGATATCTCACAATAGCAGAAAAATATTTTTTTTTGTTGGTACATTAGGTGAAATTAAAGAAAAGATGGTGGGAAGAGCTGAGAAGAAGATGGGTTACGACGGGTGGCAACGGTGATGAAAGAGAATATATCGATGGTGATGGTAATACCGATTGTACAGCTGGAGGTGATTGAGGCGGAGTCAGCGGAAGTTGAGTAGATGAAGTAGTGAAAGAGAGATAATGTGATAGAGAAGAAAATGTGACTGTGAATGGAGGAGGAAAAAACTACCAAGCAGGGTGAAGAATAAGAAGAGAAGGTGATGATACTACGGATGGAGAAAGTTAAATATTAATGTTTAACTTTCTTTCATTTTAATTAAAATGTATACAAATTTGAAACAATGGTTAGTACATAAGACAACTACAAACTATAATATATACTAATGAACATGTGAAAGAAGAGAAGTGTAAAATTTGAAAGGCACGGCGTACTCTTTCATTTCGTTAAAATAGTATAAAAATATGTGAGAAGAGTAGTAGAATATATCTTAATCGTATAAAAATCTTACACAAAATGCTACACGAGCGAACATATACTATGCTATAACTCTTTCATCTTGATTAATATATTTTAATTGAGTATATATGTTTTAAATAAAATAAATAATAATTTTACGAAATGAATAATACATTCAAATAAATACACCGAAAGCATATCATATATGTAAATTTGAAGGTCTTCACACATATATTTTACGAACTTTTGAAAAAAAAAATTGAATTGCATGTAAATTTGAGAAGACATATATGACACAAGTTTTTTGTATTTATTATTTGATTTTGTGTAACAAAAACATATTGTATATATGTTTAACTTTACTTTAATTATATATATTATATTAGTCACCAACTAAATTGTTTTAAATATAATCATTACGAAGATCGTCTCAAGAACAATCACATGCATACCTAAAATTAAGAGGTATTCTGGCTATTAATTTTATGTTTATTTTAAGTTTAAACATTTACTTTTTTTTCATGTTATGTTTGAATTTGCTTTAAATTTGTTTGTTTAAATTACATTTAATGTTGGACAATTTTTTAATTTTTGCTTCCTTAAAAATTATTTTTAAGTTTATTGAAAACATATATACTTAAGTCAGATATTAATCAAGATAAAAAGCTAATTTTTTTAATTAAACTATTTTAAGTAAGCTATTTTAATGTTTAACATTTCAACTGAAACAAAAAAAAAATCTTATATTTGTATTGACCAAATCATTTCAGTCATATCAAAAATCAACTATTAAGTATAACGAACAAAACAAAACGGCTGATTTTTGACAAAACTAAAAAAGTTTGGTCAGCTAAAATATGAGATTTATTTGTATTTGACTAAAAGTTGAAGATTAAAATTGTGTGTTTGTGAGTTGGTGATTTTGGCTCAAATTTGGAAGTTGTGAATTGTTTTTTTCCATTTTTCCATTTTCTAATGTTATCTAATTTTGTAAGACAAAAATATGTATCTCACATTCTCATTATTTGCGTTCAGTTTGCTTTTTTGATGAAATGTTAAATTCATTAATCAATCAAAGAAAAAATTATGTACAATCAGTGTTCAGATTTCATGGTTTTGTCGACATGCATTGTTGTTATTATTTTAAGGATGTTAGAAAAAGCATAATATTATATATTTGTATTTCATAATGAGAATATTTTAATTTTGAGTAACATCAAAAAACATGAACGTGAATAACTATTTCAAACTTATGATATGCATACATTATCATAGATGTGCTGATATGACCAAAATATTATCAGAGGAACATTCTTAAGTAATCATCCATGCGCTTGTATTTCACATCCGGATAGAGACTTGATGCTTCTTCATCTTTTCCCACTTCATGATCAGTGAGACATCCTTCATAGAAAATGTGATAAAAATGTCCTATCCCCGCTTGCTGTGGAATCTCCATGTCTACATATATATAAGAAAATCAAATACCATTTATGGGGTTGATATATTAAATCGCCATAAAGCCTGGGACCATTAAATATGTCTAGCTGAAAATTATTATACAATGTCACATTATGATTGGGGACTTACGTTCAATGTTGGAAAAGAAGTCTTTTGCAGTAATATTGGTTTTCTCCAATTCATTTCCGGTTAGGTTTTCCCAAATCTGAACCAATTCAATATGCGTGAGAACGTTATTCGGAGGCCTGACATACACGGTTTTGTTCAAAGTTCGTGGGTCGTTTAGAGTTTTGGAAGTGTAGTTCGCAATATCATCTTCATCCGCAAACACCACTACGAAGATAAAACCATTAAAGTTTGAAAACTTATGAGGGGGCTAACCTTTAAAATCTAACAAGAAAATATCACAATGAGAAGAGTAAGGATGTCTTTATGAGGGAGTAAAGTTTTTACCTTTTACATTACCATCTCCGTATATATTAACTTCTTTTTTTGAAGGGAGTAACGTTTCCATCTGAGATAGGTTTCCAGTAAAATATGCGGCGAAGCAAGCGCCAACAACGTAAGTGTAAGGTATTCCGGCAGCTTCAATAGCCTGACGAACTTCCATTTTTTGGTCGAACGTTTCTCTTCCCGGCGGTAACGCATGTCCCATGCGTGATGGATCCATACCAAATTCAGATGGTAAAAAGCGCTGAAATAGTTAATTTATATATTTTCATTTTAGATATATCCATAACCATCCAAACTACTAAAATTAATAGGTAGAGAAACTAGTTGGTCAATCTGTAAATCTTTATTCTTAATCTTTACTGTCATACCTTGACATTACCAGCTTCTTTGATGGCTTCAACAAGCTTGAGCTGGACAAGGATGTTATGGCTACGGAAGTGAACGCCAGACATGGTGGATACAACGACGTCTACGAGTTTCACGGCTGATACGAGGCTTTGGTGGTCGGAGAAAGAAGCTTCGACGAGACGAGCGCCGAGTTTCTTGAAGGAGAGAAGGAGTTGGACTTTCTCGATGTCGAGACCAATCTCTGGCCGCTGCAAAACGTAGGTCACGTGACCTTCAGCCAAAAACGCCCTTACGAATCTCTTCCCTAAGTAACCCGTCGCTCCCACCACCAAAACTCGCGTTTTCTCGCCGCTTTTGATCTCTCCCATTTTTTTCTCTTGATCTATGTGCTTGTTAGAAGTGTGTCTCGCCTCTGGTGTATATATGGGTCGAAACATGTTACATAAAGGGTTGATATAGAGGGTTTGATATCATTGGATTGTAGCCATTTTTTATGATTTAATATTATGAGTTACATTAAAAAAAAGAGTTACATAAAGCATTACAAATGGTTTTAAAAAAAACCTAAAGCATAAAAATTTGTTGTTCAAAATGTATTTGACAGTATATTTATCCTAGTTATATAGTGTTTTTCAAGATAACAGTTATATCAAGAATTTTTTACATTTAGAGACACTTTCTCACATTCAAATTACACTACAAGACACTTATCACTTGATACACACTTTCTTTTGTCAAAAAGACTCTTATGACCCTAAACTAAAGAGAATCTCTCTCCTCTTCTTATTTCATTTTATTATTTTTCTTATTCTACTTTATGTATTTATTTACTTTTATCTCAAGTTCTAAAATATATTAAACAAAAATAATTGTCATAATAAACTATATATAAAATTCTATATCTTTTAAGATCCATGTTCATATATATATATTATATATATTAATGTGTAAACAAAATGTGGACGTGGACACGAAAGCGTGGATAACAGAATTATAAATTAGTTGTGGACATGAACATCTTAACAGAATTATAAACTAGTTGTGGACATGGACAATATTCATTCGATTTCATTCATCATCTCGGGATCTAAATTCAATTCTAATCAAAATTATATCCATCCACATCACGACAAAGCGCAAAAAGTAAACGCTTCTTCGATTTTTCTCTCCGCTCATACTCACAATATCATCTCTTTCTCATCTTGATTGAAGTTTAACTACAGATAATTTATCAATTGAGCTGAAGAAGCCAAGTGTTTGTATTGGAGATAACAGAGTC
>NC_027752.1:15704585-15712016 GCF_000695525.1 Brassica oleracea var. oleracea
CCACACATTACTCATCACTCATCCACACATCACCCGTCTACAAATCACCCAACCACACATCACTCGTCCACAAATCACTCATCCATAACTGTCCTTTCCATTAAGGGCAAAATTGTCTACATTCTGTTGCTGGTCCACAACAAAGTGTGTCACATGTAAGAAGTGTCTCTAGGTGTAATAGAAAGTCAAAAAGTGTCTCTTAGTGTAATCAACTCTTATTTTTTTGGTCTTCCCCTATATGTTAACATCACGTAACAAATATTTCACCCTATATATGTATCCGGTTTTAACTCTAACTATAAAATTGGTTACATTATTATATATTTGAACCATTTAAATCGAGTAGTAAACCATCGTACCAGAACAACCTTAATATCAACTCGTGATTACATCTTATATAAGTGCATGTCTCACGAATCTCAAGAACATCGCATGTCTCACAAATCTTACGAAAATAAAACCTATTCACAGAGACAAAACAATTAAAAATTGCCAAAGTGGTTCATGCACCCTGTTTTACGAAGTTATTGCAATACACATGGCCAACTCATGAAAATGCATTATATTTTCTTTATGGTTTGACTATGAGACAAGGTAAGTTCACGTTTCAATACCGCATCGAATTCTTTTACAATGTTACCTATAAAGTTCACCTATAAACTATTTCATTCCACTTTCGAATTCTTTTACAATGTTACCTATAAAGTTCACCTATAAACTATTTCATTCCACTTTCGAATTCTTTTACAATGTTACCTATAAAGTTCACCTATAAACTATTTCATTCCACTTTCGAATTCTTTTACAATGTTACCTATAAAGTTCACCTATAAACTATTTCATTCCACTTTCGAATTCTTTTACAATGTTACCTATAAAGTTCACCTATAAACTATTTCATTCCACTTTCGAATTCTTTTACAATGTTACCTATAAAAATTGATAGTACCTTTGTTCTGAATGTTTTATCTTTTAATGTAATCAAATCAACATGTTACTCAAATCATGAAACACAGAAACCAAATGTGACTTTTAATTCACGTACATGTAAAGCTCTTTCTGCAATTCTTTGTATTCAATAAAAGTTCATTCAGGATCAATAACATCAACATTCATTATCGATTTATTTATTTTTGTTGTTGATGACCATTTTTTAACTCCTAATTACTTGAAGGAATAAATTCGAATAAAAAATTAGTTATATCCGAATTGATGGTAAGATTCTTAGTAACAAAATTAGATTTACGAATATTTTTATTCCTAAAAAATCGACTCCATCATTCATTCTAACAGACTGTTAATCTAATTATTCACGTAATTATATAAAGTAAGAAGTTAGATTTGAGAATATTTTATCCCCAACACTCTACTGTCATCATTATTACTAAAGCTTAATCAAATTGTTCACATGATATTTTACCACTACAACAAGTAAAATATCTATAAGATTTGGTATAAACTACTTCTTAACTTAATTAAACCAATTTGTTTTAACTAGGTTGTTAACATATCTTAATTTTCCCGAGTTAAATTTATATATTCACAATAGAAATAAATAAATATTTGAAATATTTCTTATACGGTCCAACATCTCTAAACTTATTCCTCAAACGTTATAAATCACAAAAACAAACTAATAATATCATATAAATAAATGTTTGTTTTCTCTAATATCATTTTCTTTATTTTTAAAATAGTAAAAAGAAATTCATCAAAGTACAATTTAAAAGTATATAAAATTTTAATTTAGGATGACAAAAAAAAATTTAATGGGTCAACCAGGGTTAAGTCACATGTTAATGAAATTTTTTAGATTTTTATCGGACTTTATCAGATTTTAATTAACCAAATTTTCATTAAATTTGAACCGGTTTATATACGGATCATCGGGTTTATCGGTTCAACCGCGGGTTTGGGTCAGATATGAAAATAATAAATATTTTTTTAACATAAATATATAGATCAAACTTCAAAATAATACTTAATATTAACTAACATTTTTATCCAAAGTCTTTGATCTAGTATTGTCTTAAGGCAATATATTCGGTAAAATTTGTTTAGAATCTTTATGAATTTTAAAGAAAGAAACATGGGCAGATTTTTCTCTCCACAGAGAGGATTAAGTAATTAATTTGGGAGCTTACATGCATTAATTACATCATTTGTTAGAAATTTGATGTAAATGTATTCAACCCATTACATCATGGTTTCAAAGTCAATTTCAACGGCCACAAAGAATTCCCCCTAATCGTCTTCATTCATTTTTTATTTTTAGTAAAATCGTCTTCATTCATTGTACAGAGACGTAAAAGATGTTTGATTATCAAATCCTGAACATTTGATATTTGTTACCGTTGAAATTGACGGTAGAACTCTATGAGACCGTAAAATATGATTGATTATCAAATAAAAAAAATTGTATGATTATTAAATTATATCCAAAGGTGTATAAAATTGTATATCTCTAAATGCTCTTTGAGGTAAACGAAAATTTGATGTTTAAAATGCGTTGAAGAGTCGACGTTATGACCCACACCACGAAAAGCATTTTCCGGACTGATTTTCTTTTTGCTTCAAATTTATTTTCATCATGAACTATAGATCTGTGGTGATTTCATCGTAAATTACAAACAATTCAAATAAATGATCTCAACTTTTTAAAACGTGTCTACATCTATTATGTTGTTGCAGCAGAAATTATTTAACTGTTAATTATGCTGGTTGGACATATGAGTTGATAATATTGTGGTGTTATTTTTTTTTTTATAACATCTCGTTATTTATTTATTATTGTGGTGTTATTTAACCAAAACAAAAATGTTTTCGATAAAAATAAAATTTAAAATTTTGTTATTTGTAATAATAGCATAATTTTTTTAAATTTCATTAGAATTTGTTATCGAGCTGGATCTTTAATAGGAGGTTTGGAACGGGGTGAAACCCTCCATCAATAATATACAATCTAATTATCAGCTTTTTTTTTTTTTTTTTTTAAAACAAATATCGAGCTGGATCTTTAATAGGAGGTTTGGAACGGGGTGAAACCCTCCATCAATAATATACAATCTAATTATCAGCTTTTTTTTTTTTTTTTTTGTAAAACAAACTCTTATTATAAAATACATTACTATAAGCTTTTTGACCTTGAAATTTTCTTTTAAATAAGATCAAAAGGACATATATTGCATGTCTCCACGAGATTAGTCAGTTGATTTTGTTGAACCGAATTTTCAGCTGCAGATTATTCCAAAATTTAATTGAGTCTTGGTTTTTAAACAAATAAATTATTCCAAAATTTGCAATGTCTTCGTTTTCTTATCTTTCTAGAATGTCTAAATAGCTAGTTAAATAAAAGAAGAAAAAAGATAGACCTGAACGAAGCAGTCATTTTTTTTTTACCATCTAAAAAACGTCTTTCTATCTCTAAAAAGTCACTGAAAAAAAAGTGAAAACCGTTCCGGTGGCCGGCGTGCATCTCGCCGTCGGTCGCCATCTCTGTTTCTATTTTGTTTTTGTTATCTTTGTATCATATAATCGATCTTTAGATCGAAATAAACTTCCGGTTAGCGGATTACCCTTTCGTAAGGCGACTTTTGTTTTTCCGACTTGTTCGGGTTTCATATCATCCCTTTCACTGATCTTCATTTCAATTCCGATGGCTATTGATCTGATATCTTTTTTCATCGTTTCAACTTTATCTCTTCCTAAAAGAATCAGACTTCACATGATATATCAGCCGTGTTCTATGTCGTCGAAGTGAAGCATCTTGGACTGGAAGAAGAGTGAGTTTGATGGATTTATAAGTCTCTATGAAGAAGATTCAGCAGAGTTGGCGTTTGACAACGGTCCAACAAAGAGTCTCCTTTCATCCCGACTTGAACTTCCTATGTGTTTAATTAACGGTGAATCAAGGTCCCTCTGATCAATTTGTCTCGGCTTGAGTGAAAGGCGTCTTCCAAGTGAGTACAAGCTTTAGTTGACTTGAAGTCTTGCGGAGGTTCTGATGGAGAGCTTCGCCGGCGAGCTACTCCTCTTCGGTGGTGGAGCCAAGGTTGGGGGAATCAACAGGTGTCTAACATGCGTCCTAGTATCCAGCCACGTAATGCCAACATATGGGGATCTGCTTACACGTGTTCGTTAGATTGTATGCTCTATTTTCAGATTGTTCACGTGTTGACTTTAAGTCTAATTAAATATTGTACTCATGTTTAGCCAAAAGGCTTAATGAAAAGTATGTTGAAAAAAAAAAAAAAAAAAAAGCTAGTTAAATAATTGACTTCTAGAAACTTGACCTTTTCACGTACCATTTCTTTTCTTTTTGACATAAAAGGTTATTTTATTGTTTAAATAAGAGGTGTTGAGAAAATCCAGATCAAAATAAAATAACCAACAAAAAAATAAATTTGTATGAAAAACATGTACAGTATTAACTAATAAATCAGCAGTACAATATGTGCTTATGAATGACAGACAATATTGAAGTCTTGAAACTATTCTTTAATAGCTAAATTTTTCAATTACGTTGAAAAGTTTGGTTATGCTTGATAAACTAAAATTGTGTATTTTACTATTATAAGCTAGCAATGCAAATGTAGTATTTTGAAATTTAATTCCAGAAGACCAGTTTGCACTTTAGCTTGATATTCTTTATCTCTATAAGTTCAATTTCGAGCTAAAACAAGTAATAGAGTTGGTTTTCAGATGATTAAGATGTTAGCCTAAGATTACATCTTCGGGTGTTAAATGTTGAGAGCCAAACAATTATTCAAGTTCAAATTGGGACAAGTCTAGAACTTGAATCTCATTAGTTAAATCAGGCCACTCTCGTGGAACTTCTCCTTTTACGATTCGATCTTGATACCTAAGCTCTCGCTTGGATCAAGAGGCGAATGTAAACATTAAGATCGGGTCCAATTGGTTCACAAAACACTCTAATATCTACTCTCGCTGATTAGGATGCAATGCTCATTCATAACATATCTACCAACCTGTTACACGGTTAATGAATAGATTAAACCTAAGTTTATTCACTAAGTGATGCAAGCAATAAGTACAGTTCTGAAAGAAAAAAATTGATAGATACTTATCCATATTTAGCTCACGGATCTAACACCCTAGAACCCTAGACTAAACAAGCAACTACTCAGCCATAACACAAGATAACACGGAGATCAATACTGAGAAAAACATCATGCGATCAAATAAAAAGAGGGTTCAGGGTAATCTTCTCTAGGTATGAGATGGATGGAGACATCTCCCTTACAAAGTAGAAAATCGCCAAGTACAAGTCTCAAAACTCTTGTCGCTTGCGTAAAAACTAAAGTAGAAAAATAAAAGAAAGAAGAAAAGAATATAAATGGAGGCCACATGCGGCTAGAATGAAAAGATAGGGAAACTAGGAAAAATCCCGAAATAAAATCTTGGTTTCCTTAAATATCGAGAGCAATTGAGCGGCTGCTACTTCTCAGGATCACCTATTAGGTTGCTCCGTTCGGTTTCTTCACGGAAAAACACCAGTTCTGACTATTTTCCTCATATGTCTCTCCAAGGCCCTCCATGCGTGTAGAATCCCGTTAAAAAAAAAAGGAATGGTCGAGTATCTTTGTGGTGGTCGAGTCACGAACTATAAGGATCGATCGAGAAGTTTTGAAGTACGAGGTGGGCGAATTAGTGATCGTGAGTGAACTATGAGTCGAACAAGTTGCTCGACCATAGTAAGAAGATGTCTTAGATTGATCAGACGGACGTTTTGGAAGCATCACATTTTTGGAAGCACGACGGTTTAGAAGCTCGACGTTTGGGAAGAATGACGTTTCTTCAGCACGAAGTTTTCCACGAAACTTTGTATCAGTGGAATATTATTTTGAAGACATTGGAAGCAGGACGGAAATCAAGCAGGATGGGAAGCAAGCACGACGGGAAAGCCCAAAATTGGACGAAACCCTAATTTCGATATTATGGAAGTTTTCGATGAAGCCAAAGGATCGGGAAATATTTACCGCTAAGGTCAGAATTCAGATTAGAGTTTATTAAAAATATTCAGCTCATCAGAACGGGAGAAGAAAAATATTCGGGTTGATCGCGGATCAGAAATTTACCGGAAAGATCGAAATTAGGCCAATGGACCGAGAAGCTCGAGGTGGCTCGTTGCATGGGTTCAGAACATGGTGTCAACCATCTAACAAACTGAGTGTCTACAGAAGCTCGAGGTGTCACCGTGCATGGAAGCAGTACATGCAGCCTGACATGTAGAAGCACGAGGTGGATCGACAAAGCACGAGGTGTCTTCGCGGATGCAACCGAAGCATGCGGCCAGCCATGTATGAGTATGTGTGGCGCCTTGCATGAGTTCCAGTCATGCAGCCTGACAACTGGGAGGAGTGGTGGCGTCCTCGCCATGCTGAAAGACATGTGGAGCACGAGGTGCCACTGCGCATGCGTCCGGAGCCATGCGGAGCGACACACGGGCTGCCACCAACCTGAAGCTGATTAGTTGTTGTCTCCTATAAATACCCCACGACCCCTGCTCATTTCAACACATCCAGACCTGTCCAAACCAAGTTAAAAACGTGAGAGAAAAGTAGAAAAAGAAAGGAAGTGATTCCAAGCTATTTCGAGAGTTTTAGAGAGTTTTTGAGATCAGTTCTCTATTGATTTTGAGTCAGCGCCTAGCGAAGGTTCTGTCCAACTGAAGGTCAATCAAGTGAAGATCAGTTCAGATGGGAAGCAAGTCAACATGGCTATAGAGGGAGAGAGAAACAAAGTGATCGACTTAGAGTGTAGTCGATTCTCACCGAGAGGGCCAGTTCCGTCCAATCGGCGATTCTATACGATTGTGATGCGGAAGCTCTGTCCAAATGATTTCGTCCAGGCAAGTCAGTTCCTTTGATGATCAAGTGAAGGTGCTGTCTAGAGTTAGTTCAGGTCCACGGGTTCAGATCAGTCGAAGTTCGGCTCGATACTTTGCCGGGAAGTCGAAGAACTGTCCAGAAGCTAATGGAGGTTCTGTCCGAGTCCAGTCCAGTCAAGACGTTCATCTTGGGTTTTGGCTAAGTCCTCTCCGATAAACCAGCTGCTTCTCGCCTAGAACACTGTCAGTTGGCTTGTGTGAATTCCACTTGGAATTTAGGGTAGTTTTGTGAGTTCCGCTTGGAACTTAGGGAAGATCGAGTCGCATATAGAGTAGAATGCTCACGCTGTTGCATGGTAGAGTCCTTAGGGTTATTTATGGAACCGAACTCAGTTTAGCAAGGGCTAAACTGAGATGAATGGAACTAAGACTGAGATAATAACCTGACTAGGACTAGGATGCATCATGATTTATATTCTTGTGTGTTGATATGGTTGAGTGCAGGTTCCTGTTATCTTTAAAGATAGTGTGATGGCAGGAGGCCGAACTATCTGGGTAACGGTTTGATTGAGTAGATTTAA
>NC_027752.1:15712140-15713286 GCF_000695525.1 Brassica oleracea var. oleracea
TTAGTTGTTGTTGTTTAGGGGATCTTTGGCCATATAGGGCGATCTCCTAGTTGTGATATTGGTTCTACAGGTCTTATGCCATATAGGCCGGACTACTAGTACTAGTGGTTAGTGTCGTAGACTCCTAAGTATTATTTAGTTTTCGGTAGGAGTCTTTTCCCTTAGGTCTTTCCTAGGGATTGTGTGTCGAGTCTAGGCATGTTTTGGGGTGGACTAGTGTTTCCTCGGCCTCGTATTCAGCGGGTTCAAGGAAACCCCTTATTCGCTGGATCGGGAAGACTCAGATAGACGGTGTCATGGCCTATGACTGAGTATTACACGACGGAGTAATGTGGCAGTGACCTGAAAGGCATGTGGGCTGTCGCGCAGTGACCCGAAGGACAGTGGGCCGCGGTCGGTTGAAAGTTCCTTCTTCTGGTTTTTGTGGTAGGGAGATAGGATATTGCCGATAGAGAGGAGGAACACGAAGTCACCAGGGCCTAGGTTAGAGTGTTGTGTTAGAGTGTCGTAAGGGGGTTATGGAACCCTCGAGTTAATGTAGCACCGATATACGGTGTTACGAGTTAGATCGAGTCGTTGGTAGTTAGTATCTCATTATTGTTGTGGTTGTGGTTGTTGATTGATTTGTTTGCAGGTTCTGACATTAAGTCTTAAGTCTGGTTTAGGTACCGGATTAGGCTTGGTGTGTATTTGGTTATTGTAGGCCTGATGTTGGCCTGTATGTGTTTGAGTGATTGCTTGTGAAGGGTGGTGGATATTAAAGCTATGCAGTATCATTGGTTAGCCGATCATGTTCTTGTTTGATTGTTGGTCGATCGGCTAATGATACTTGTATAGTCTAAGTGTCTAACACTACATGAGTATAGAACTCAGGCGTATATATGGTTAACTAGGGATTGGTTGTTGACTTGTTTTAATGCAGTTTCCCGTTACTTGAAGCTAGATCATGGCAGGAGGCCAAGTCTAATTTAGTAACGGTTTGCTTAGCCTTAGCTTTTATTGCATGCTAGGGCTAGATTGATTGTTATTTTGGGTTGTCTGGGTTAGAGTCTAGGTTGCGGGTAGAGGCCGCCAGCTCACTGAGTAATACTAGATTACTCATCCAACTCCATTGTCCTTTTTGCAGGTCGCTTTAGGTAAGGATGA
>NC_027752.1:15713394-15719863 GCF_000695525.1 Brassica oleracea var. oleracea
GCTAACTCTAGGTACGGGTTGCCAAGCCTTGTGCCTTGACGCAGCGGGATGAGTAAGTGGATGAACTGGTCGAGGTCGTGGAATAAATTTTGTGACTTTGACCAGATCGTCCCTAACCCGTCACGTAGCGCTTCCGGACCATGGTGTTGGGTTGCACGGTCAGTCATGTTCTTGTTTGTTTGTTGGCTGGCCGGTTGGCCTTTCATCTCCAACCCTTGGTGTGGGTTGTCCGTCGGTCATGTTCTTGTTTGATTCTTGGCCGATGGGTTGACCTATACTTAGGACGGTTTGGGGGTGTTACAATGCGTACTCTAGACCTGAATTAACTCAAAATGGACTAGAAAGGTTCCATAAAGACTCTAAAACAATTCAGAAAACGTTTGTACAATGTGTCAAAAAAACAACATATCAATGCTGTTGGGTCTTGAATCATTGAGATTAGGTCCTTGTAGACTGTTCCAAAATGTTGACATGTTGAGCATTGAAACATACTTTTCATAACCCATGTAAGCACTTCCAACTTCGTATATGGAGATGAGACGCGCCGCCTCCTTTGATTCCTTAATGATGCAGCAGCATCCTAGTAGCTTAAACGTCAAGTTTCCTTTTACGTTATTTCATTTTTCCTTAGGGTTTATGTTTTGCCTTTTCTATTAGGTTAAGGATTTTAATGACGGTTTAAGAGTTCCTTATATAGAACTCTCTTATGGCTTTTGTAAGATACACTTTTGATAATTAATAAACTAGCTTTGAGCTTTATACCTTGATAGAAATTTGATTTAATTCATCTTGTTCGAGAAGCCTTGAAAGAGATTCAATTATATTTATCTTCTTCAAGAAGCAGGTCTCTAGAGTTTTCAATCGAAAACCCTAGATCGAGCTGATATCTTGTTCGTACCCTCCATCACTTAATCCCAAAAGTTGCTCCTGTCTTGAAGACTCTTTTCACATCCACCTATACCCACTTAACTATGACTCATTAGTCCATGAATCATCCACCAAACATTTTCTCTGCAAACCTAAGGTTTGAGATGTCATTGGATGATGTAGTGGTTTCCTTTTCAATTTATTTTGCATTCGCTTCAAACTACGCTTGTCATTCACCATATACATGCCTTGCTAGCTCTAGAGCATCACTTGTGATCTCCCTAAATATTTTATCATTGCACATTTTTCAGAGATACCAGATTATCCATGGTTAAGTATCTTTAGTGAACTACAAATCTTCAATATCGTTTTTCCTACGGATTAGATAATTCAAGTTGGTATGAACACTGGAAATAGGAAAACCCAATGAGCAGGAAGGCATAAAAGATAATGCCCAAGTTTGTAAAGCTGGAGGACATTCGAAAATAATTAATATGATTAACAGATTAATATGGTTCCCCACAAAGAAAAAACTGATTATCACATCACATATGATGACTTTTCAGGTTCCTAGTAACCGCAAAGTGTCTTGTTACAACTTACAATTTGCCTTATAAAATAACATATCTTCTGAAAAAAGGCTTGGATCTTTGTAATTCTAGGCTCACTTACCGTAGCTTTCATGTTCACAGTTTAGAATATTCATTGCTACCTAGTAACCTAATTAAGCAATATATTGTCCACTCTTTATGTAGCTCCAACAAAACTTATAACTTTGGGTAGATCGGCTAATGGCCAAACTCCGAATAAACGGTATATCCTCCGGTACAATTAGGCTCTCCAACATCTCCATATCCCACGGTTTAGGCAGGCCATTAATAAAATTACTCACCTTCCAAGGATGAACAACCAAAACTAGCTCGAGCTAGCCTTGCAAGAATCGTTGGAATCCACGACAAATCCAAAATGCACTTTCTGACGAATTCCTTATTTCGGTAATAGTCTAGCAGCCAATAGACTCATCCAAACATAAGAAGGACTATATGTAGCAAATGAAAAAAAAAGTGAACTATGTCTGTAAAATTTTCCACACGGTACTTCTGTGAGAGGAGAATCTAGGAATTGTACCATACGCACTACAGAAAATGTAGATATTAATAGCTGGCGTTAAATGCTATTAATTTGTTTTAATAGCATTCCCTAAAACACTATGACAGCGTCCGTTATCGTAGGTCAGACACTTTTTATAGCGGATCTTTTGAATGCTATAGTTAAATAAAAAACGATAGCGATTTTTCTATGCAATTGTTAATATTTATAATAACATGATACAAATGTTATTAAATTGATTTATATATTTAAAATTTCTTTATCATTTAAATATAATTAAATCAAAAATTAGTTAATAATTAAATTAAATAGACCAAATAGTTTATAATTAAAATCAAATTTTATTTACTAATTTAATTCTGGTTTACAAAACCCGGTTTAGAAATGTAAACCTAAAAAGCTTAACCTAATTAAAAAAAATTAACCCTACATCTAAACTTTTTGCCGTCAACTTCAGCTCCTTCGGTTTCTTCATCTTTGAGGCAGAGACCACCAGCCAAGAACACCACGGTAAAGGTTATTCAGCCTCCTCTACCGCGCTAAGCTACCATTAACGACGTCGAGACCACCACTGTTGACGCCGAGACCACCACCATCAACCTTCTTTAGCCGCCTCCGCTTTTTTTTTAACTAAGAACAGAAAAACAAAACCGGATTCAGACCACAGAGAGAGAGATAGAGAGGGAGGGAGAGAGAGAGACGAAGCCGGAGATACCATTCTGTAACACCACTTCTTCTCTTTCCCTGCTCCTTTTTAGATCTGTAAACAAAAAAAAAATCAAAAAGGGAAAAGAAAGAGAGAACAGATAAAGGAAGGGAAAAGAAAGAGAGAACAGATAAAGGAAGGGAAAAGAAAGAGAGAACAGATAAAGGAAGGGGAAGAGAGTTTACATGTCGTGGTGGTGAGGAGGTCAAACGATCTTCTTCATCTTCGCCTCGATGGACGAAGCTACGGTGGTGACGACGCGAGCTGTGGTTGTAACGACGACGAGATTTGGTGGAGACGAAGACAAGGTCTGGTGGTGATAAGGTTTAGTAGTGATGAAGAAAGATATGAGATCTGGAAAAGAAATTTAACGAGAAGAACAGAAAATACGACAAGGTAAAAGGGGGGAGAGAGAAAGAAACACCTTGTCCATTAGATTTAAGGTTAATCAACGGTTGTGGTTGAAAAGGTTTAATCCTCGCCCTTGTACATTATTGGCCAGTGTGTTTTGACCAATCAAATTTTTGTAACTATATTCTTATTCTATTTTTGTTTTAATATCCAAAGTATATTGTAATGTACATAAATTATTTTGGGACAAAATTCAAAGATTTGGATTTCACAATTTAAAATTTGAAAAATTAATTTTAGATTTGAATATAAATTTTTAAAATATAAATCTGGTTATTAATGTTTAGAATATATGAATTGAAACTATGGTTTACGAAATAGAGTTTAGGGTATAGAATTATGGTTTTGAACATTTGAATTAAGTATATAGTTTTAGATTAGATATAAGCTTTGAAGTTTAGGTTTTATGGTTTGAGGTATAAAGTTTAAGTTTGGAGTATTGTGTTTGAAGTTTGGAATTTAAGATTTGAGAGTGAATTGTGAAAAGATTAAATTTAAGGTTTGGAATATAGTGTTATGTGTATAGATTTAAGATTTAATATCAGACTTTAAAATTAAATTTAAGATATAAAGTTAAATAATAAAAGATTAGCGTTTTAAAATTTTGTATGAAAGATTTAGGTTTAGGGTTTAGGGATTAGATTTAGGGTGTAGATTTACGATTTAGTGTTTGAGGTTTTGAATTTATAGTTAGATTGTATTTTTAAAATTATTAAATTTAAGATTAAAGTTATATTATGAAAAAATTGAAGTTTTAAAATTTATGTTTAGAGATTAGGGTTGAAGCCCTAAACTTTAAACACAACCCTCAAAACTAAAATATTTTATTATTTTAATCTCAAATCTTAATTTTAAATTCAAAGTTTAATATTTTATAAAATTAGTTTCAAATATTATATATT
This sequence comes from Brassica oleracea var. oleracea, assembly GCF_000695525.1. Taxonomy (NCBI): domain Eukaryota; kingdom Viridiplantae; phylum Streptophyta; class Magnoliopsida; order Brassicales; family Brassicaceae; genus Brassica; species Brassica oleracea. Next base: position 15,717,391 of record NC_027752.1, read on the forward strand.
TTTTTGGACAACATTTTCAAATATGAAATCTGAACCTCAAAGGCTCAAACCACACATGCTAAATTAATCTCTAAACATAATCTTTATATTATTATGAAATTTCAAATTTATTTGAGCAATCATAAAAGACTGATATTTACAGAATAAAATTAAAGGTTAGATTTTATTTTTCTTTATATACAGTGAAGACACAATATTTGGAAGAACACAAATATTTACAAAAAATAGAAAGAAGCCTCAAAAAAAAAAAAATAAAAATAAGATATCGTGGACATGTTTGCATACTTCCATATTGAACAAACCCCTATATATCATGGTCTCATATAACAGTTGAGGATGTGCAGTCTTCACACTTCCCGGCAACAACAACACAATAAAAAAGAATCAACTTTGAACAGAACCAAAAGTGAAAGGACTTATCTATTGAAACACTCACACGCAGATACTCTGTTATTTGAAGCACTGCCACCCATATAGAACGAGGAATGTTATGGTTAGTGCTCACCATCACTTTCTCAACTATTCCATGTATCACAAGCCTTGCTCAAGATGCCGATTAAGCATATGTAATGCTCTGTTCATGATACCAATGGATAGTTTAAGGGAGAGAATCTTCAGATTTTTAAATGGATAAAAATAAATAATTAAGAAAGATACGTAAGTTGCATTGGTGTCAAACCACTTGGTCATTTCCATGGTAAAAGATAAGAATGAATACCTCTCGTTACGATTAAGGCGAGCACCAAAGTGGAAAGAAACAGTGAGCAACCAACAGTCACAATGGACAGCAACAAGACAGAGCCAATATTTCCTCTGCATACCATCTCTAGCGAAACTGACACAACGAGCAGGCTCAGGAATCTCAGACCTTTACTCTATTATATTTCTTGAGAGTTAAAAAAAGTCTTTAGAATGAAAAAGGGGATAACTTTAGGACACAAACCCTAAACCCATATCATCTAATCAATCAACGATGAATCAGTATCAAAACAGAGAGAGAGATTACGACAGAGATAAGAAACTGGCGGAGACGAGGTTACTAAGAGAAAATGAAGAACATGATGAACAAGAGAGAGAGTAATGTTTGAATTTGAGAGAGAGAGAGAAAGAGAGAAAGAGAGAAAGAGAGAAAGAGAGAAAGAGAGAAAGAGAGAGAGAAAAAGAGGAAAATATTTTCCTTGATTTTATTGTGGATCTGAGTACAAGCATTTAAAGGCAAGTTGCCTCATACACAATATAATACAATATTCATTGTTTTAAAAATATCTTCAAGAGTCTTCTTTTCTCTTCTTTTCTCTTCAATATGATACCTTATAAAAGCCTTATAAAACCTTATAAGTTTCTAAGTAACTTCTAAGTCTGGCAGCTAGTTTCTCAAGTATGGCAACTTGTTTCTCAAGTCTGGCAGCTTGTTTCTCAAGTCTGGCAGCTTGTTTCTGCTTCATGTCAACATTTCCCCTCAAGCTTGACCATATGGAACAAGTCAAGCTTGGAAGCCATGAAGTACTCCCTCATTAAAACCTCAACTAGGTAAAACCCTTTGGGAGAAAACCCAAGTCAAGGAAAAAAAGTAGAACACTTCATGAAGGAGATATCAGTGGCATGAGAGGTCTATGAGTCCCAATTTTGGATGAATGAACTCAGTGACTAGGTTGCCTCCGATGAAAGTGCTTGCTGCCTTGGTGAAGATATCAGCTAACTGATCTCACTTCTAGTATAGCAGGGTGATCTTCTGCTCCACGGCTTGTCTCACCTTGTGACAGTCAACTTCAATGTGTTTAGTCCTTTCATGGAATACTGAGTTTGATGCTATGTGGATAGCTGCCTGGTTATCACAATGCATTGTGATTGGTGTTGTTGTTTCTATACCCAAGTCTCTTAGCAGGTTCCTGATCCAAATGAGTTCACTAGTTAGCTTCCTCATTGCCCTATACTCTGCCTCTGCACTTGAACATGATACCACCTTTTGCTTCTTGCTCTTCCATGTGACTAGGTTGCCTCCGATGAAAGTACAATAGCCTGTTGTTGACCTCCTGTCTACTCTATCACCAGCCCAATCTGCATCACAATATCCCACTATCTCTGTACTCTTATTGCAGCCCATCCAAACACCTTGACCAGGAGCCTCTCTTAGATATCTCATGATCCTTTCCACCATATTCCAATGATGAACCTTTGGTGCTTGCATATGTTGACTGGCTTGATTCACAGCAAAACAGATGTATGGTCTTGTAATGGTGAGATAGATCAGCTTCCCAACCATCCTTCTATAGAGCTTGAAATCGCCAAATGGAGTATCCTCAAACTCCCCCTCACGCAAGACTTTGTACCCTTCTTCAAGTGGTGTCTTAGCTACTCTTCCTCCAAGCTTACCTGCCTCATTTAAAAGATCAAGTGTGTACTTTCTTTGAGATAAGAAAAGCCCCTCTTTAGAACGGCATATTTCTATCCCTAGAAAGTACTTTAGCTCACC
>NC_027752.1:15719976-15720468 GCF_000695525.1 Brassica oleracea var. oleracea
TGAGAGTGAATAGGGTGTGATCAGCTTCTGACTTTACAAACCCTCTTCCATTGAGAGTTGTACTCAACTTGTGATACCAGGCTCTTGGTGACTGTTTTAATCCATAGATTGCCTTCTTCAACCTTAGAACATTTCCTGCCTTGACCATGTCTTCCATACCAGGAGGTGGTTTCATGTACCCCTCATCCTCCAGCTCTACTTGTAGAAAAACATTCTTGACATTCATCTGCCACAAGTCTCATTCCAAGTTCACGGCCAGAGAGAGTAGGATCCTTATAGTATGCAGTTTGGCCACTGGTGCAAAGGTGTCTAGGTAGTCTTCTCCATAGACCTGAGTGTACCCTCTTGCAACCAACCTTGTCTTCTTCCTTTCTGGTTTTCCATTAGCAAGGTATTTGATGGTGAAGAGTAGCATGCTGGTCACAGCTTTCTTGCCTTTAGGTAGCTCCAATTCAAACCATGTATCATTCCTTTCCATAGCACCCATCTCAT
>NC_027752.1:15720722-15721738 GCF_000695525.1 Brassica oleracea var. oleracea
GCTTGTGTACTCTCCACCATTGCCAGGCCTAAAAATTTTAATCTTAGAGTTGAAATGGTTAGTGACATAGTTCTGAAAGTTTATAAAGGCTTCTAAGACCCTATCTTTACTTGAAATCAATGTGAGCCATGTATACTTTGATTTTTCATCTATGAATGTGACAAAGTATTTATGGTTTTCTCTAGATCCACATGGAGCAGTCCAAACATCAGAATGAATTAAATCAAAGCAATTCTCATAGATAGTGATAGATTTAGGAAAAACAGATTTGCAATGTTTACCAAGAATACAAGCCTCACATCACCATTTCATTCTTAAACGATAGATTAGGTAACATCAATCCAAGTGCTCTAGAATGAGGGTGGCCTAATCTAGCATGCCATAACTCATCACTTGCTAAAACAGAAGTAGATTTAAAAGCATAAGGTAAATCCGATCTAAGCTTGGTGTCTTTAAGCACATAGAGCTCTCCATTGCTTACACCTTTTCCCAACATCTTACTGGTCTCAATATCCTGAAAGCACACCTCATTAGGACTAAAAATCACATTACAGTTAAGATCATTAGTAGCTCTTTTCACAGATAACAAATTTGATGTGAAACTAGGCATATAAAGTGCTTGAGAGTCTTTATCAAACAGTTTCAAATTTCCTACTCCAGTAATAGGTATACTATCTCCATTTGCAATTAGAACACTCCCTAGAGCCGGTTTGACATTGCTAATGAGATTTACATCCCTAATCATATGATGTGAAGCTCCTGAGTCAATTATCAAGGGTCTAGTGGTTTCAGATGCATTTATAATAGAGTTTAAAGCATAACTACTAAGGTTACCAGAGTTGGCATTGAGGGCCTTTATAAGAGACTTAAGGTCAGACTTGCGGATGAAAGTATCCTCATTGGATGACTGAGAAGTGGCTTGAGACCCTGATCCAACCACACGAGTAGTTGCTGTCATGGCTCTCCCATCTTCTCCCATGCGCATAGTAGGATAGTTTGGCTGAGAACCTTCTTGA
>NC_027752.1:15721891-15726742 GCF_000695525.1 Brassica oleracea var. oleracea
TTGTTGGCTGCAGCATTCTCCACCTTAACTTGTGGGGGGAATTCTCCACCTTGTTGGCCATAGATAGCTCTCCTTTTCCACCAAGCAAACCATCTGAGCCGAGTTCCTTTTGGAGTTGAGCACACACATCATCATAGCTTGGGAGCTCCTTAGCTCTCAATATGTGCTTAAGGACATCATTGAAACTCGGGTTGAGTGTGAGAAGCAGTCCAAATACTTTGTCTTGCTCACGCCTTTCTTCAATGATGTTGGGGTCGTTTGTGCTTGGCCGGAGCATGTCAAGCTCAGACCACAACTGGCTATACTTTCCAAAATGCTTGGTGAAGTCCATTTTCTCTTGTTGCAAGTTATTTATGGCTCTCTTCACCTCAAAGATCCTGGTCAAGTTTGAAGTGTTGCCATAAATCTTGTGAAGAGTTTCCCACAATTGCTTTGCGGTCTCACAATGAGAGTAAGCCTCCATTATTGGAGTATCAAGCGAGCCTTGCAAGGAAGACAAAACCATGAGATCTTCCTGATTTGCCTTCATCCACCACTACAACATCCACCACTACAATCTCCTTGCCGTCAGCTCCTTGGGTGATCTTTCTTGGTGCCTCACTCGTGGTGATGTGCTCCCATAGACCTCATCCTCCAAGAGCAGTTTTGGCCAATCTAGACCAGGTAATGTAGTTACCTCCTTTTAGAGTAACCGGAATCATAACATGCTTGTATTGCTCCATCACTTTTTTTGAGCTTGGTTTGAGTTAAGTAACTGTGGAACCAGAACCAGAGAAATGAGCACTAGCAAAGTAGATCTATTATCCAGTGGACAAAGACAAATTCTTGCAAGAACAGAGAAATTAGATGGTTGGAATGGAAGAGAGAAGTAAAGTAAGAGTGTTTGCGGAAGCGAGTAAGAGGGATAAGAGCTTAGTGCTCTGATACCATGAGAGAAAATGAAGAACAGGATGAACAAGAGAGAGAGTAATATTTGAATTTAAGAGAGAGAGAGAGAAAGAGAGAAAGAGAGAAAGAGAGAGAGAAAATGAGGAAAATATTTTCCTTGATTTTATTGTGGATCTGAGTACAAGCATTTAAAGGCAAGTTACCTCATACACAATATAATATAATATTCATTGTTTTAAAAATATCTTCAAGAGTCTTCTTTTCTCTTCTTTTCTCTTCAATATGATACCTTATAAAACCTTATAAAACCTTATAAGTCTCTAAGTAACTTCTCAAGTCTGGCAGCTTGTTTCTCAAGTCTGGCAGCTTGTTTCTCAAGTCTGGCAGCTTGTTTCTGCTTCATGTCAACAGTTACGACAGATACGAGGCGACGACTGAGACCATCGCGAATCGCTGTCACGTTCCACAAACCACCACCAGCCTATTTCTTCTTCTTCCTCTCTCGGTGGTTGTGGTCGCGGTGAAACTGAAATTGAGAGAGGTGGCGATTGAGAGAGATGGAGACTGAGAGAGATGGAGATGGAGATGGAGAGTTAAAGATTTTGGAAGAGCGTCCGCTCGAGAGAGATTGAGATTGAGAGAGAAATCTGGAAATCCCACCATAGGATTAGATTTTATGAACAGGGGAGATTAAAAGTTTTTATCCTCACCAAAATATATTAACCAATGAAAAATAAGACAGATAAAATGGACGAAAATGATTACCCAGTGAGATATTTTTGTTTTGATTTATTTTCAGTGTTATATAATGTTTTCTTTTAATAATTTTTATATTAAACTGTATTTTGATATAAAGTTTAAAAGTTTAGATTTTTTATATTAAGTAGATTTTTGGATGCGTGGTTTAAATATGAAGTTTTAAGTTTAAGGTGTAAAATTTAGTGAGTTTAAGGCTGACATTATAGTGTTTTAGGATTAGATTTAAGATAAGACTTTGTGATTAAATTTAAGATTTAAAGTTCAATAAAAAATAGATTTTTAATATTTTTAGTTAAAGTTTATAGTATATGATTAATTTAAGATTACTTTTTAGTTTGGAGTATAGAATAAAAGTTTGAGTATGAGGGTTAAAAGTTTAGGATATTGATTTAAGATTTGAGATTAACTTTTAAAAATATTAATTTTTAGTTTATATTTAAGATTTGATGATAAAATTTTAGAGTTTAAAGTTTTTTTTTATAGTTAGGGATTGTGGTTTAAGTTTAGAGTATGAGGGGATTTAGGATTTTTTAAAGGCAAATAAAATAGAGTGAGAGAGAAAGTGAATCAAGAGTGAGAGGGAAAATCAATTATTTCCCCCTTAAAATTGAGCCAACGAAACATAGCGTTTGCATTTTCACGAACGCTATCTAAAAGTATGAGGTATGTCAACCATAACACAATCGAAAAAAAACGCTATGATATTCTGCTATTAATACCCACATTTCCTGTAGTGACGCCCCAGTTTACCCGCCACGGTACAAGTTCGATGCGGATCTTGACGGTACAGGTCCGCGCGGGATGCGGTCCCTAGAAGTGCTGACCAATCCCGACTCACGACTTGCACATGCCTTGGCGGTACAGGCACCGCGGGACACCGATCTTCAACAACACCATGGCACCTGCAAAAAGAAGAGACCAATAGAGAGGAGAGTACAACATAAGTCTTTCTATGAATCAGTTAAACACAATGATTCTCAGCCTATAAAACAACAAGAGTCGCTCTTACTTCTTAGCACTAGTTAAAACAAAAACTGATCAAAACCGTTGTAGCTTTGTTTTCGAGAAACAGCACGAGTACATATGTTATGAGTAACTTCAGTGTTTTAAAGATGAGAAACAGAACAAGATAACTAACCTACATCAAATAAAAAAGCCATATTAAGTTATAACAATACGATTCAGTGTGTAGGTAACAACAAGAACCGCAAGATTTTGTAATAGTAAAAGCTCCTGCTATCATCAAGTTCCCAGGCAAGACAAAAGCTTTAAATCATGTGGCTAATGTCAAAAAAAGAAGAAGAAAAACCCTCAGAGCAAAATATAACTGCCTAGAGAATTGACATGATAAGCCATCTTTGCCACAGCTAAACCCATGGAGTCATGTGCTCCATGCATGTCCTTTGGTATAACGCTGCAACCCTGAACTTCCGGTGAGTTTCTGCCCGTCATAGTAAGCATCTTCCAAGGTAAGCACCCTGTAAGTGTTCAATAGTCTCGAAAAATCAGAAAGCCAATGGTCAACGTACTAAACGTCCGACGTTTAAGGAACCATATTGTTTAATCAATTGTCTACTTAATCTTCATGTATAGACTGATTCTAACACAAACACCTATATAGAAGCATTAGTATCACATGATATTAGTAACTTTATCAACTATAACAATATTACTTAAACTTTATCAAGAAAACAAGAACAAAAAACAAGTCGTGTTTACATTTTCTCCATCCACACTCACTTCAAAAACGAAACCTTTTTCCCTGCGATGAGTTACAAAGAAAGTGAATGAGTTTTGGTCAACATTAAAAAGTTTGAAGAGAAGAGACCGGAAGCAAACCGGAAGAGGCATGACCGAAATGAATGAGTTCTGGTCACCGGTTTGGGGAAATGAGAAGCAGAGATGAGAAGTCGGTGTCACCAAAGAGACAAATTGAAAAAGTCAAGCGGGCCACACAATTGTCCCGCGTTCCGCTTTGGCCCAACCCACTTCGGTCCAATACCGTCGCGGTTATGCCCGCAAGGCCGGAAAAATTAACAGGCCGTAAAATCTGTGCCTAATTCCGCTCCGCATTGGGTCTTTACGGGCCAGGCCCACGGACAAGCCTCCATTTTTCCATCTCAGGTGTTGGCAATTGGGTTGTACTGTTTGCTGGTAATCTATACTATTAAAAGAGAAGGAGTCCTAAGAAATCTACTTAAACAAGGTTGTTGGACCTATTCATTAAATCTAAATATGTTTTACTTTATAATGCTTTAGTTGGTCAAAATATATACTCAATTAAATTAGATTTCCTTTTTCAAATTCATATATTTTGAACGTACAAAATATATGATGGGCCCTTACCTAAATTATATCGGCAATAGCTTTTAAATGCTATAGCTAAATTATAAATAAGTTTGAATCAATCCTAATTCATCACCCACGTATAAATCAAAACGACCATTGAACCAATCCTAATTCATCACGGCTAAATTTATTTATATTAAGTGGATTATCACTACTGTTATAATTAGAACTTAAACGACCTTGACACATATAAGACTCAATCCATAATCACAAACAAATTATTTTATTCAGAATATACAATTAAAAGTATATTAGAATTTTAACTAATTTAAAAATATATATATATAATTAATTTATTTTAGGTTTTTACCAAGTCAACCAATACCGAATCGCGGTTAATGGCGGTTTTCAAAATTTGTATGCTTTAAATTAATTAGTTTTCATTAAATTCACGTTTATCGGTTTGACCGCGTTCCAGACTTGGTACAAAAACATTAATCTTATCTAATTTAAAATAGATGTGCTAAGTGCTGGTTAAAAATGAAATGTAATATATAAACTAAAATTACATTAAGAAAATTACAAACATAATTACATAAATAATTAAAATAAGATAATAGAACCCAATATATATTCATGAGTTAGAAAAAAGACACGATATTTGCTGCATAAAAAAAGTTCTTATCTATTTGTTGTCAGCAGATTAAAAATATTTCTGTGGACTTTGAGCCCTTAACTTAACAAAGCGAATTTAACTGTTAAAACCCATTTAAGTTAAAAAAAATATTACAAACCCAATTAACTTCGGACCCATTTTCAATTCTTTTTTTAAAAACGCCTAAATTATGAAGATCACTTTATACATAAATACATATAAATAGAACACTATTTAAATATAATAACATTTGTCTCAAA
>NC_027752.1:15727051-15730497 GCF_000695525.1 Brassica oleracea var. oleracea
CTACCCTCACTATAATAGATCTCTTGGTTCGACCACAAGTCTTACTCGGATATGAAACTCAATGAAAACATTGTACCGGACTGAAATAATACTAATAGAATAGATTTTAAATATTATCGATATCTAATAATAGACATAAATTCATTTAATATTTGGCTTTACGGTCAACAAAAAATATCCGCGCTTCTTAAGCGCGGGTCAAAATCTAGTTCTAGATTAAAATCATGGATAATATTAAAATCAAGACCACATTCTTCTTTTGGATAAGAAAGCTTTTCCCATTTTCCCAATGCATTATTCTTTTATATTTGAGCTCCACTATAGTCATGCAATGGCACTAGTGAACTTTTCCCAGATATCCAATTGTACCAGAAAGATGGACATAACATAGGTTGGGAGAGCTAGAGCATTTGTTTTTCAGAATCTCTTTCTCTTCTTTTGATAACCATTGAGCATACCATCTATTAACCCTATGTTGCAATTTATCTTTGAGAAACACAAACAGTTTGCATTTTTATCTACTGATATCCTCAGACATGAACCTTGCATGCCTTCGTTATCAATAAGCAACGAATATTTGATCGTTTGATTTAATATTACTAGGCACTCTCCTACCAAAGAGTAGACAATAATTGTCAAAATTGATACACTGGTTCGATGCTCTTCCATATACCTTTACTGTTTTCATTACTTCTAACCCTTGTTCGAAACTACGCTAGGCGTAACGCGTGCGCTCAACCCGGGCCTAGCGCCGAATCAATTAATCGGGAATTACGCGGGGATTAATCGGAGCCTAGTTTTAAGACTATTATTGCTATATTTATGTTATATATACAATATATTTTCAAGCTTAGTCAAAATATATTACATGGTGAAGTGGTTTGTGAGTGAATTTACTTCCAAGAGGTGTTGGGATGGCATAAAAGGCATTGCTATCCATATCAGATTTTTTCCTTATACTTAAGTAAAGGACAAAAATGACATTTTGCTCCATCATTTTCCTAAACCTACTTTGAGTTCTGTAACTTTTTCTTTCTGCCGTCAACCATTTTTATCATTTGATAATTTGCACAATCGATTCATGCTTTCTCTACCCAAACACATGAACTCAGCTTCAATGAGCTTCGGACATTAAATTACATTTAGACACGCTCCAATAACAGAAACCAAAAAGAAAAATATTTCACAATCTGGGGATCGTCCGTTTGGGAGCTGTGGAATACGCCAGAGAAAGGAGCAGACATGGAAGAATTTAGCGTTTGATTACGCGGCTTCAGACGATTAAACGTCCGCTTTTCTTTATTCTACGTTCTTGGTTGAAATTAAACTTGTTACTGTTTGAGCCAACCGAATCGATGATAATCGCTACGTTCGTCCTCCGTGTAGCGTTTATGCGGCCGTAAAAGCGGTGAGGCGGCCGCTTTTTTGAACAATGCTTCTAACACATTCACGAGGCTCCGTCTCATAGAAGAAAATGATATCCTCAGTGAAAAATGTGTGACATGGGAAGCTAGCGTGTGACAAGCACATCACCGTTATCTTCCTTGATTCTTCGCATGATTAAGAAGGCTAGCGAGCGCTTCCCTGCATAGAATAAAAATGAAAGAAAACAAAGGATTTCATTGACGTATAATCCCCCCTCTGGGACAATGTTGCCTCTATTACGACCATTCATCATAACATGATACTTAACATATGTTATATAACGCTTTATCCAGTTAATCCAGGTTGCCGAAAACCCCATCTTCTGCATAACAATTCTAATAAAATCTCATTCCATTTGATCATGTTCTTTACTATGTCTGTTTTGATGGCTATTTTCTTATTTCTTCCTCCTAGATTTGTTCCGAGCGCATGGAGCATCTTTTGAGAAATGACAATATTGTCAGTGATCTGTCCCAGAACAAAGACTGACTGGGTCTCTGATATACGGTCAAATAATACTTGCTTTAATCTATGGCGTAAGACCTTGAAAATTATCTTGTTACTAACATTACACAAATCTGATTGGGCAAAATAGCGCCATCTCTGTAGGCTTGTCTTTCTTACGAATGAGAAATTTTTAATCATTTAATCCTTGCACCATAATACGTTCAAAAAGGAAATCATTAACCATACGAGTTAAATCTCCTTTTCACTATATCCCAAAATTTCTGATAGAAAAAATATCATTTCATCTGGCCCATGAACCTTTTTTGGATGCATCGCAAACAAGCAAGTTTGACTTCCCAATATGTAACCGAATATGTAAGATCCTCGTTAATTGTATATGTGATAGTCGAGGCTATATTTTCTAGCGCTTCATCGATCTCTCTAGGGTTTGATGACTCAAAAACATTTCTGAAATAAATCATAGCAGTAGCTACCAGTCCCTCCTCTATCTTGACCATATTACCCAAATCATCAATTAGACGTGCACTACAAGAAAACAGCGACATACTGAGGGAAAAAATCGTCGGTATGTCGTCAGAATAACGTTATTCTGACGACATACCGACGAAACAAGTCCTCGGAAATAACTCCTCGGAAATTCATTTTTTCTCGGAAATCCCTCGGAATTTTCCGACTGAATTTCGAGGAAACAAATTTCCGAGGAAATTCCGAGGACCACCAGTTCTTCGGAAAGCTCCTCGGAATATACCGAGGGAGAAATTCGTCGGGATATTTTGATGGACTTTCAGATGGTCCAATCCTCGGAAGTTCCGACGAAATATTCCTCGGAATTTTCATCGGAAAATTCCGAGGAACGGGTCCCTCGGAAAATTCCAAGGAACGGGGTTCCTCGGAATATTCCGAGGAACATGTCCCTCGGTATATTCCGAGGAACATGTCCCTCGGTATATTCCGAGGAACATGTCCCTCGGTATATTCCGAGGAACATGTCCCTCGGTATATTCCGAGGAACATGTCCCTCGGTATATTCCGAGGAACATGTCCCTCGGTATATTCCGAGGAACATGTCCCTCGGTATATTCCTTATATTCCTAGGGTTCAATTCCTCGGAATGTAAAAAATATTAATTTTTTTTAAAAAAATAAATTTTTTGAAATTTAAATTCGAAAATATAAAATTAAAATTAAAATTGAAATCATATTAATTAATATTCAAAGTTTCACAAATAAAAATAAAACATTCCGAATTTTTGGAAAAAAAAAACTACGGTTCTGGCCCGTCCGGGAACACCTCGTTCGGGTACATCCTCTGCATCATCTCCATCATTTGCTGGTTCAGCCTCCTCTGTGCCTCATAGCCCGCCTGTTGAGCCGCCATCTGGGTCTCCAACAAAGATATGCGATCATCCTTGTCCTTCAACTGAGCCGTAAGTACTTCTGGATCAACAAAGGGCGGTGGTGCAGAAGAAGGAGGAACCGACCGGGTGCGACGACCCAAACCGACCAAACGTCCCTTCTTCTTTGGAACCGACTGAAATAGAAAATAGCCAAATT
>NC_027752.1:15734801-15740277 GCF_000695525.1 Brassica oleracea var. oleracea
CATCTGCTCAGTACCTACACCATAATCTACATCCGTTCTAATTGGTTCTTCTAATCTAACCGCTGGCTGAGGTTCGCTAGTACTACCATGTTCATAATCAGTTTCCCCATGATGATACCAAATTTTGTAACTTCGTGTAAACCCACTCAAATATAGATGAGTCCAAACATCTCACTCTTTAATAACCTTTCTATTTTTACAATTAGAGCAAGGACATCTTAACATACCTGTTTTTGCTTCCGGTTGTCGGTGAACTAACCCCATGAATTCGGTTATACCTCGTTGGTATTCTTCCGTAAGCAATCTCGTGTTCGGATCCAAATGAGGTCGATCGATCAAAGAACGAAAATAATTTGAAGAAGACCTGTTTTTTATGAATCAAATTCGTGTGTAAATAGAGTAAGAGAGAGGATGAAGATATGGAGTGAATGAAGAAGAAGAGGAGTGCTTGTATTTATAGTTGAAATCCTGCCGACAGACCGAGGAAATTCCGACGGAATTCTGACGCCAACGGCTAGTTCGTCGGAATTTTCTCGGAATTTTTAAAATCCCCCAACGGCTCTCCAACGGCTATAATATATCCTCGGAATTCATCGGTTTTTTCCGAGGAATACATTTTTCCTCGGTATTTCATAAGAATATTCCGACGGATTGATATTTCCTCGGAATTCCGTCGGTATATTCCGAGGAAACCAAATTTTGGGTTTCCTCGGGATATCCTCGGAAATTCCTCGGGAAATTCCGAGGATTTCATTTTCCGTCAGAATGTCCGTCAGAATACCGCTGTTTTCTTGTAGTGGTGTAATTCTGTTTCTCTCCCGTCTCTGTTTGGGTTAGCGCATGAAAAAACTTTGAGTTCCTATCCCCTTCCTCCACCGAAGCACTCTAATCTTTTGTTTCCAAAACATTTTTTCCTCCTTAAGAGCATCATATAATTCCTGTAAAGCAGTCACTAACTCCTCGGAGGATGTATCATCATTCGTGTACATGACTCTACTTTCTCTTGGAGCTCTTCCGCATGCTTATTCGAGTTTATATCATTTTTCATCTCCATGGGCTCAAAGCTCTGCGGAAACTTGAGATATGTGTCATGATATTTGAATATGACAGAAGATCTGGTGAGTTCCAACCCTCTAATATCACATGCCTGATCTTTTCACTATCTGTCAATCACTTATCAAATTTAATTCTTTTTTCTTGGCCTTAATTGGTTTAGCGAGAATGTTCATTAGGATCGGACAATGATTCGATCACCACAAATTGTAAACTGTCAAATGACGAAATTTTTCATGCTTGCCTTCATTTCCAAGAGTGTGGGAACCGAAATTCGCACTTTCGATTTCCGTTTAAATAAGAAAAGTTAGGAAAACCCTAATTTACAGAGATCCCGGATATCTGCTAAACCACACGCAAAGCAATCAGAACACGAAATAAAGACGAGAAAAATAAGAAATCGAAAAGAGAGCAAAATAGAACTTATTCCGAATCCGCGTTTGAGCGTTACAACAAGGTAAGAGCCTGGGCTACGAGAGCTGTCGGGGAGATTCCTAGTTCTAAAATTCTAAGACTGCAAGACCTAATTGAGTCAATAACAAAAACGGAAAGTTGCCTAAAATTGCTCTAAGTGCTAAGTTTGCTCTGAAAAAGTTCTCCCCTTGTGCCTCTCTCCTAGGACTCCTTATATACTCCTCAAAGGTCGGTTTTAGCTTTTCCTTTTCTGCCCTTAAGCCGTCTTAAGTGAAAAATGGAGATATTCTATTTTTTCCGATCTTCATGTTTATCCGCGGAAACTTATCTTTATATTTGTTTTTATAATAAAAACATAAACCGCCATAGTATCTACAAGCTCATTCTTAAAGAAGCCGTCTCTCGACATGAAACGTTTGTTACAATTTTCTTTTCGACAAAGACAAGTTCTCGCGGTTTTTATTGTAAAGTTTCAACTGTAACTTTGATCGGAATGATGTGAGAAATGATATGGATGTGGTACATGGGAGCTAGCATTGAGGAACAGACGAGAATGCACGGATTTGGGTCATACCCATTGATCGATGTCCGAGAACTGGTCCGTGCTGGATCGGTCGCTACGTAGCGACCGGACAAAAGGTTTGGTCGGTCGCTACGTAGCGACCGGACGAAAGGTTTGGTCGGTCGCTACGTAGCGACCGGACGAAAGGCTTGTTCGGTCGCTACGTAGCGACCGACTCGTTCGCTACGTAGCGACCAACTCGTTCACTACGTAGCAACCGAAGTGACCGACTCGTTCGCTACGTAGTGACCGACTCGTTCGCTACGTAGCGACCGACCGAGTGGCTTGGTAGCGACCGACGGAGTGGCTTGGTCGGACGCTACGTAGCGACCGACCGAATGGCTTGGTTGGTCGCAGTGGGAACCGAAATTCGTACTGTCGATTTTCGTTTAAATTAGGAAAGATAGGAAAACCCTAATTTCCCAGAGGTCCCGGATATCTGCTACACCACACGCCAAGCAATCAGAACACGAAAGTAAAGACGAAAAGAAATAAGAAATCGTAAAAAAGAGCGAAAGGTGTCTTATTCCGAATTCGCATATGGGCGTTAGACTGCAAAACAACCTAAGACTGCAAAACCTAATTAAGTCGCAGCTCGAAATAACAAAAACGGAAAGTTGCCTAAATGCTCTAAGTGCTAAGTTCTCCTTTTGTGCCTCTCGCCTAGGAATCCTTATATACTCCCTCCAAGGCCGGTTTGAGCTTTTCCGTTCCTGCCCTTAAGCCGTCATAACTCGAAAATGGAGATATTCCATTTTTCCCGGTCTTCATGATTATCCGCGGAACTTAACATTTATTTGCGGAATTTTGACATTTATCCTTTCTTGCGGACTAAGTATAAACCGCCATAGTATCTATGGGCTTTTCCTTAAAAAAATCGTAAGTGGGTTTCTAATCGCGTTTTAGACCTATTTGGGACGTCTTTCGATTCGAAACGTTTAACACGATTTTTATCGATAAGAATGAACTTTCCGCGATTTTTATCGTAAAGTTTAAATAATACCTCCAATCGATGGGAGTGAGAAATGATATGACTGCGGTACATGGGAGCTAGCATTGAGGAACAGACGAGAATGCACGGATTTGGGTTGTACCCGTTGATCGATGTCCGACTCATTGCTGAATCGGTCTCTACGTAGGGACCGACCGAGAGGTACGTTGCGACCAACTCGTTGCGGATCGGTCACTACGTAGCGACTAAACGAGGCTTGGTCGGTCACTACGTAGCGACCGACTCGTTGCGGATCAGTCGCTACGTAGCGACCGGCTTGTTCACGGGTCGATCGTTACGCGGCGACCTTGTCTACATCTTATTCCGACGTTTCATGAACGTGTTCTTTATTTTCGATGAATGAACCATGATTAACGAAATATTTCACCGCAAGACTTTTCGTAAAAGTAATCTTTACGAAGAATACTTTTCGTAAAACGTTCATGTTAATTTTTACGGATATTTGGATGTCAACTTCGTCATGTCTGTTTTTGACCCCAACAGTCGCTACGTAGCGACCGACCGAGTGGCTTGGTTAGTCGCTACGTAGCGACCGGCTCGTTCATGGACCGGTCGCTACGTGGCGACCTTGTTTGGATCCATTTCTGACGTTTTATGAACGTGTTCTTGGACTATGGGTGTTTAGTTTCAATGAATCAACCGAGATCAGTGCAAAATTTCACCGCCAAGTTCTTCGTAAAGATTTCTTACGATGATTACTTTTCGTAAAAAAGTTCATGCTGATTTTTACGGATATTTGGACGTTAATTCCATCGTGACCATTTTTTACCCAAACAGTTAGCCCCCCAGTCCGTTAGAACTGTGGATCGTAGATATGAGGTTCTAGCGAGCGATAAGATAAGTTAGGCAAGTTAGGCGGAATTAATGGTTCAAAATGTCAGTTGAAAGTTGTATTTCACTCTAAAAAGAGTGCAATTTGGTAAGATTGGGGCTGCGCCCTATGTTAGCTGCCTAAGTACCCTTGTCAAAAGGGATCAAGCCATTAGTAGTTCATTGGAGATAAGATTCTTATGACCTGTTTTCCAGTGAGACCTTTTATGGTCCGGTTATGTTGCCGTTGATGGCATTTTGTGGTGGACCTTTGTCGGCCTCGAGATTGGCCTTGAAGGCTGTTTGCTTTGGCCGAGTGTGGCCGTATTTACGCTTTCAGGACTGAGCCATGTGGCTTCGAATCCCTGCCGCTTTGCGGACTTTAACTCAATTGAAGACTATTCATGCGAATGTAGAGGGAAGAATACGAGTTGTCATCTCGTATCTAACTCTTTTGTTGGATCGTCGTATTCGCTGCTCGTTCTAGATGGCATCGTTCGAAGAATTTGATTTTTCAAATATTTTCGAGAGGGTTAGAATATTGACGAAGGGACATGATTTAAGATCTCCTTATCACTTTTGGATATCATGCCTTGAGATGTTAGACACCAGTGTGCTGGGTTTACGGCAAGACCTAGGTTTACTGGGTGCGATGACTAATTCGACTTACATATCCCATTTCAGTTTCATACTGATTCCATACCGATTTAAAGTCCGCGATAGGTTCTCGCCTTATACGACTTGTATGGTTGGAACCGAGCAGCTCTCCAAGGACAATTTTTACGCCTCCTGGAAGTGCTGACCAAAAATTTTGGGTTTCTTTTATAGCGCTATTATCCTTGTGTCGGATGTACGAGAGTCATCTCTACGAGATGGCTGTTGGGGTCGAAAACGGTTACGACGAAGTTAACATCCAAATCCCCGAGCTAGGTAACATCCATTCCGCTCGGTCGCTATGTAGCGACCGAGATTTGGCTTCGTTCTGCTCGGTCGCTACGTAGGAATCGAGCTCGAGCCAAAGCTCGGTCGCTACGTAGCAACCGAGCGTTCGTTCCGCTAGCGACCGAGCTCGAGCCAAAGCTCAGTCCCTACGTAGCGACCGAGCGCCGTTCTGCTCGGTCGCTACGTAGCGACCGAGCTCTTCCGAAACGTCTATACGAAAATTAGTCCATGCATTCTCGTCTACCCTTCGATGCTATCTCCCGAAGACCGTAGCGAACCCATTTCATGTTTCTCGTCATACTAAGTCATCGATCAAACTTTACCCTAAAAACAGCCGAAAGTTTCTTCTTTATCGAAAGAAGCCGTAATAAACGCTTCGAGTCAGAATACGGTTGAAATCATCAATCAAACTTTACGATAAAAACCGGGGAAAGCTCGTTTTTTATCGAAAGAAGCCGTAATAAACGCTACGAGCCAAAAGACGGCCAAAAGGGACCTAAGACATGAATCGAAGCCCACTTTACGATTTCTTAACCAATAGCCCGTAGCCGCATGACGGTTTACGCCTTGTTCGCAAGGAAAGATAAATGTCAAGTTTCCGCGGATAAATACGAAATTTTGAAGATAATTACGAAGATCGGAAAAAATGGAATATCTCCATTTTTATGCTATGGCGGCTTAAG
>NC_027752.1:15740340-15742422 GCF_000695525.1 Brassica oleracea var. oleracea
GAGACTTTTTCAGAGCAAACTTAGCACTTAGGACAATTAGACAACTTTTCGTTTTTGTTATTCGAGCTGCGACTCTATTAGGTTTAGCCGTCTTAGGGTTGCTAGAAATAGGAATCTCGCCGACAGCTCTCGAGCCCAGGCTTATACCTTGTTGTAAACGCTCATACGCAAATTCAGAATAAGACTTCTCTTTGCTCTCTTTTTACGCTTTTTCATACTTTGTCGTTGTTATCTTGTGTTCTGATTGCTTAGCGTGTGGTATTAGCAGGTGTGGGAACCAAAATTCGCACTGTCGATTTCCGTTTAAATTAGGAAAGTAGGAGAACCCTTGTTTCCCAGAGGTCCCGGATATCTGCTAATACCACACGCTAAGCAATCAGAACACGAGATAACAACGATAAATTATATGAAATCGTAAAGAGAGAGCAAAGAGAAGTCTTACTCCGAATTTGCGTATGAGCGTTTACAACAAGGTATAAGCCTGGGCTCGAGAGCTGTCAGCGAGATTCCTAGTTCTAACAACCCTTAGACGGCTAAACCTAATTGAGTCGCAGCTCGAATAACATAAACGGAAAGTTGCCTAATCGCCCTAAGTTGTCTCTGAGAAAGTCTTCTCCCCATGCCTCTCGCCTAGGACTCCTTATATAATGGCTCCAAGGTCGGTTTACGTTTTTCCTCTTCTGCCCTTATGCCGTCATAGCGCAAAAATGGAGATATTCCATTTTTTCCGATCTTCGTAATTATCTTCAAAATTTCGTATTTATCCGCGGAAACTTGACATTTATCTTTCCTTGCGAACCAAGCGTAAACCGTCATGGGTCTTACGCGCTGTTGGTTAAGAAATCGTAAGTTGGGCCTCGAGCCATGTCTTAGGTCCCTTTGGGCCGTCTTCTGACTCGAAGCGTTTGTTACGGCTTCTTTCGATAAAGAACAAACTTTCCGCGGTTTTTACCGTAAAGTTTGATCGATGACTTAGAATGGCGGGAAACATGAAATGGGTTCGCTACGGTCTTCAGGAGATAGCATCGAAGGGTAGACGAGAATGCATGGACTAATGTCGTATCGACGTTTCGGAAGAGCTCGGTCGCTACGTAGAGACCAAGCGGAACGGACGCTCGGTCGCTACGTAGCGACCGAACTTGGTTCAAGCTCGGTCGCTACGTAACGACCGAGCGGAATGGATGCTCGGTCGCTACGTAGCGACCGGGCTTGGCTCATGCTCGGTCGCTACGTAGCGACAGGGCTTGGCTCGAGCTCGGTCGCTACGTAGCAACCGGGCTTGGCTCGAGCTTGGTCGCTACGTATCGACCGAGCGGAAGGGACGCTCGGTTGCTACGTAGCGACCGAGCTCGGCCGCTGCGGAACGGACGCTCGGTCGCTACGTATCGACCGAGCTCGGCCGCTGCGGAACGGACGCTCGGTCGCTACGTAGCGACCGAGCTTGGCTCGAGCTCGGTCGCTACGTAGCGACCGAGCGGAACACGCGTTTTGTCGTTACGTAGCGACCTTTTTCGAGCTCTTGTCCGATGTCTCGTGAATGTGTTTTCTCCGCAAGATTCTTCGTAAAAATAAATCTTTTTCGAAGATTTATTTTTCGTAAAAACGTTCATGCCGATTTTTACGGACTTTCAGACATTGATTCCACGTGACCGATTTTGACTCTAACAGTTAGCCCTCCAGCTCGTTAGAACCATGAGCTTATAGCGTGAGGTTCTACCGAGTGGCTTGGCAAGTTAGGCAAGTTAGGTGAGTTAGGCAGAATTTATGGTCGAAAAGGTCTGTGGTAAGTGGTCTTCTTCTGAGTTCATATCAACCTTACCGAAAGAGTGATCCATATTTTGGTCGTATCACTACATACCGTTGTTGAAGGGATCAAGCCTTTCGTAGTTCGTCTTGGAGTTAAGGTTCTTATGACTTGTTTTCCAGCGAGACTTTTACGGTCTAGTTTTTATGTAGCGGTTATCAGGTGTGTTGCTGCCGATGACATTTTATATGGGTGTAGAAGAAAGACTACGAGTCGTCATCTCGTAATCTAACTCTGTGTGAACTGCTATATCCGTGATCTGTTTCGAGAGTTTTCCG
>NC_027752.1:15743687-15744722 GCF_000695525.1 Brassica oleracea var. oleracea
ATATTCTCGAGTTTACTTTGTCACAAATGTTTTCGATGCTTTTCCGTGACTCACTTGGTACAAAGGAAACTGAAAGAAATGCTTTGGTGATTGAAGATTTCTCGTAGAAATTTTTAAACGAAACTGGCTTTCTAAAACTGGAAAGGGCTTCAATACTTTGGCTAATCGTCGAGTTTCAGTTTGATATTGGTATATGTTTTCTGTACGCATGATTGCGGCATGAAATGATGTATAGTCTTTGGGATTATGTTCATGATCGTCTGGATATGTTGCAAGCGTTTAGACGAATTTTTTATTGTCGTTTGCCTATTTGAGACGATTTGCTTTGACAAAATCGTTTTCTTGACGATTTGCAAAAGTTTTTGAAGTTTGGGAGTATACGAGTATAGTATTCGTACCTACTCCCCTTTTTTTTTACGAAAGAAAACATTTGAACCGATACTTTGAAGGGCTGTGTACGTTATAAAGACGACGCTTGGACTGTGATTTGGTTTGTTTCCACTGTGACAACTTGGAATATGTCGGTTCCGAGAAAATGGCTAGAAACGAATCGGTTTAAAGACGACGTTCATGTCTCTAGTTTTTTCTCTCTTTAGGAAGCGAGCCTTGATATGCGTGGCGATCGTTTCTCGATTTTCGGAGAGTTTAGATTTGCTTGCTTATTTCCCCTTCCTCTTCTCGTGTATGTTCGCCATTTTCGATATTGGTCTTTATCCTTTAAACTTGACATTTATCTTCCGAACTTGGCTGTTATCTACTCCTTAGACACGACGTAAATTTTTATAAAAAGGTTTAACGTAATCGTATAGTTGAGGCGGCTAAGGTGTTAAGTTAACCGTTGCCGTTTTATATGATTAATCTGAATCCATGCGAGAAAACAAGTCTTTGCGGGGGTTTTTTTTATTTTTTAATCTTAAAGTTTCAATGGTAACTCCAATCAAGACGAAACAAATGACGTTTCGATCGAGATTTGAAGGAGAACACAAAGATGGAGGTAAGGGCGAGTAGGAGCAAGCGAAGGAGTTTAGACGAGTC
>NC_027752.1:15744994-15750584 GCF_000695525.1 Brassica oleracea var. oleracea
CAGGTTGCTATGTAGCAAGTGAAGGTCTGACAGGTTGCTACGTAGCGAGTGGAAGCAAGCCAAGAAGAGTCCTACTTGTTTCCGTCGTAAAATCTCAATGGAAACTCAGATTGAGATGAAACGAAAAGCATTTCGATGAGGATTCAAAAGAGAACCTAAAGGAGGACCTTTTTGAGGCATGACAGATCGCTATGTAGTGAGTGAATGTCTGACAGGTCGCTACGTAGCGAGTGGAAGCAAGCCAAGAAGAGTCCTACTTGTTTCCGTCGTAAAATCTCAATGGAAACTCAGATTGAGACGTAACGAAAAGCATTTCAATGAGGATTCAAAAGAGAACCCAAAGGAGGACCTTTCTGAGGCCTGACAGGTCGCTATGTAGTGAGTGAAGGTCTGACAGGTAGCTACGTAGCGAGTGGAAGCAAGCCAAGAAGAGTCCTACTTGTTTCCGTCGTAAAATCTCAATGGAAACTCCGATTGAGATGAAACGAAAAGCATTTCGATGAGAATTCAAAAGAGAACCCAACGGAGGACCTTTCTGAGGCCTGACAGGTCGCTATGTAGTGAGTGAAGGTCTGACAGGTAGCTACGTAGCGAGTGGAAGCAAGGCAAGAAGAGTCCTACTTGTTTCTGTCGTAAAATCTCAATGGAAACTCCGATTGAGACGAAACGGAAAGCATTTCGATGAGGATTCAAAAGAGAACCCAAAGGAGGACCTTTCTGAGGCCTGGCAGGTCGCTATATAGCAAGTGAAGGTCTGACAGGTCGCTACGTAGCGAAAGGAAGCAAGCCAAAAAGAGTCCAACTTGTTTCCGTCGTAAAATCTCAATAGAAACTCCGATTGAGACTAAACGAAAAGGATTTCAATGAGGATTCAAACGAGAACCCAAAGGAGGACCTTTCTGAGGCCTTACAGGTCGCTATGTAGCGATTGGAGAGTTGGCTTGAGCTCGGTCGCGAGCCGTGTGCGTGCTCGGTCGCTACGTAGCGACCAAGCCGTGTGAGTGCTCGGTCGCTACGTAGCGACCGAGCTGTGTGAGTTCTCGGTCGCTACATAGCGACCGAGCTGTGTGCCTTCTCGGTCGCTACGTAGCGACCGAGCTGTGTGCGTTCTCGGTCGCTACGTAGCGACCGAGCTGTGTGCGTGCTGGTCGCTACTTAGCGACCGAGCTGTGTGCGTGCTGGTCGCTACGTAGCGACCGAGCTGTGTGATCGATTTGCTCCGCTTCCTTTTTCCGCGATTAACCTAGGGGTTTTCTGCGGTTTTTGGGAGAACAAGTTTTACCCTTCCGAAAAGTTTTCGGAAAACGTGTTTTGGTAAAACCCTTACGCATTGAAACTTCCTTAACTCGGAAATGAGCCAAACTTACGGGATTTGATAAAATTTATCAGTTTCCTTTATGTTTAGACAGAGAAATCACAAGATCGTTTCGTAGCACTTCCTGTTGGCAAAAAGTCGCGGCTAGGTTTTTTCGATTTTTTTTTAGGCACTATGGCGTTTGCGTAAGCGTTGGCCATAGGCACACTGGCGGCTGGGGTTGTCTTACCAGCGTTGTTGCAAACTGTGATTTTGTCTTTCGTATTTCCAGACATTGTTCTGATCAAGTGTTTTGTGGCTGAGAGTTAGATTGATCCGTACCCCCTCCTTCTAGCGCCAAACTGTGGGAACCGAAATTCGCACTGTCGATTTCCGTTTAAATTAGGAAAGTAGGAGAACCCTAGTTTCCCAGAGGTCCCGGATATCTGCTAATACCACACGCTAAGCAATCAGAACACGAGATAACAACGATAAATTATATGAAATCGTAATGAGAGAGCAAAGAGAAGTCTTATTCCGAATTTGTGTATGAGCGTTTACAACAAGGTATAATCCGGGGCTCGACAGCTGTCGGCGAGATTCCTAGTTCTAACAACCCTAAGACGGCTAAACCTAATTGAGTCGCAGCTCGAATAACAAAAATGGAAAGTTGCCTAATTGTCCTAAGTGCTAAGTTTTCTCTGAAAAAGTCTTCTCCGCATGCCTCTCGCCTAGGACTCCTTATATACTGGCTCCTAGGCCGGTTTTCGCTTTTCCTCTTCTGCCCTTAAGCCGTCATAGTGCATAAATGGAGATATTCCAGATTTTCCGATCTTCGTATTTATCTTCAAAATTTCGTATTTATCTGCGGAAACTTGACATATATCTTTCCTTGCGGACCAAGCGTAAGCCGTCATGCGGTTTACGCGCTGTTGGTTATGAAATCGTAAGTTGGGCCTCGAGTCATGTCTTAGGCCCCTTTGGGCCGTCTTCTGACTCGAAGCGTTTATTACGGCTTCTTCGATAAAGAACGAACTTTCCGCGGTTTTTACAGTAGAGTTTGATCGATGACTTAGAATGGCGGGAAACATTAAATGGGTTCGCTATGGACTTCGGGAGATAGCATCGAAGGGTAGACGAGAATGCATGGACTTATGTTGGCTTGAGCTCGGTCGCTACGTAGCGACCGAGCTTGGCTCGAACTCAGTCGCTATGTAGCGACCGACCGGAACGGACGCTCAGTCGCTACGTAGCGACCGAGCTTGGCTCGAGCTCGGTCGCTACGTATTGACCGGGCTTGGCTTGAGCTCGGTCGCTACGTAGCGACCGAGCAGAACGGACGCTCGGTCGCTATGTAGCGTCCGGGTTTGGCTCGGTCTCGGTCGCTACGTAGCGACTGGGCTTGGCTCGAGCTCGGTCGCTACGTAGTGACCGGGCTTGGCTTGAGCTCGGTCGCTACGTAGCGACCGAGCAGAACGGACGCTCGGTCGCTATGTAGCGTCCGGGTTTGGCTCGGTCTCGGTCGCTACGTAGCGACTGGGCTTGGCTCGAGCTCGGTCGCTACGTAGTGACCGAGCGGAACGGACGCTCGGTCGATACGTAGCGACCGGGCTTGGCTTGAGCTCGGTCGCTACACAGCGACCGAGCGTCACGACTGTTAGTGGCTCGAGCTCGGTCACTACGTAGCGACCGAGCGCAACACGCGTTCGGTCGTTGCGTAGCGACCTTTTTCAAGCTCTTGTCTGATGTCTCGTGAATGTGTTTTCTCCGCAAGATTCTTCGTACAAATAAATCTTTTTCGAAGATTTATTTTTCGTAAAAACGTTCATGCCGATTTTTACGGACTTTCAGGCATTGATTCCGTCGTGACCGATTTTGACCCCAACAGCAGATATCCGGGACCTCTGGGAAATTAGGGTTCTCCTACTTTCCTTATTTAAACGGAAATCGACAGTGTGAATTTCGGTGCCCATAGTTTGGCGCTAGAAGGAAGGGAATACAGATCAATCTAACTCTCAACCACATCACGCTCAACCAGACATGTCAACTGACGACCCGAATAACGTGCAGACTTCTCTTAACAGAAGCAGTGGCACTGATATCCACACTCCTGTAGCGGACTTATCCGCGGCCAACGCACCAGCCAACGCTGCGGCGCTCGAGGAGTTTAAAAAGATGTTCGCTACCTACGAAAAAAGGTCAGAAGAACAGGACAGGCTCGTGAGCACCTTGACCAAACAAGTTGAAACCTTAACGGCAAGGACCAGAGCAATCCATCCCCGCGGAACCAGTAAAGTCCGCGGGAAAAGACTCGACTTCGCTACCCCACTCGAAAGGCCTGGAGCCGCGCGGGAACAACCTTCGGGTCAAAACCCTAGCGAAAAATCTCCCGTCGAAAAGGGGAACCCTGAAATTCCTCCGCCTCCCGTGAAAAATTCGGAGCACGTCGACCTGGATCCTAGCGATGTCTCCTACGATTTGCTCGGGAAAGCTCTCCATTTGCCAAACCGATAACGGCAGAGGAGGAAGTCCTCTGTTGAAACGAACAAGAAGAGCTGGGTTAAAAGCAAACCGAGCTCACTCGCAGTAAACGCCGACAGGCTCGAAAATCTGATGGCGAGACGTCGGATATCCGTGATCTTTGCGACTATATCACCAAGACTGCGGCGGAAGTAAGAGCCGTGAAATCCCAAATCCATCACGCTACCAGCGCCGCTTGATGGGGCTCGGAAGCCCCCCTTCACCACTCGCATCTCAGATATGAGGGTATCCGATCCGGGATAAATCAAAGTACCGAAGTGTTGAATACGAGTTTGGTAGATTGAATGATAGTGAAATGAACTCGGTTTTAGTGGGTCTTACAAAGACGTTCTATTCACAATATGAGGTAAACAGTCGAGGTTACAAAGAGATTAGAGAAAGAAGGAAAAGGTCGGAGCTTTGTTGAAAGGCTCAGACAGAAACACTAAGCAAGGCGATTGATCGTAAACCCTAGATCTTGCCGTCAATCTCTTAGTGTCTATTTGCGGATCCCTTCCTTCCTTCCATTCGTTCTCCTTTTATAGGCTCTACATGTCTCTCACTCGTTCGCCCTGGCAGTTTGGGCTTAATTTGATGTTTAATGGGCTGTCCAGCCGAGCGATAGCTTGATGGGCCGATACTGGTCCAGTCGGTCATTTGATCGTGGGGCAGAGTCGATCGAGCGATGGCCTGATGATCCAAGACTGATCCAGTTGACCGGGAGGCCCAAATGATTAGCTTGGATTCCAACACCGATCGTCATGTTAGATCCTGGTTAGTCTCCTGATAAGATTGGTCCGAATCTTATTAACCGACGGGCCTTGTGTGAGAATGCTAAATTCCTCTCTAACAGTAAGCCCCCCCCAGTCCGCTTGCGAATAAACATTGGTCTTTGCAGTGGAATGTCATGAATTGGTTCTGAGGATAATGGATTCGGTCTTGTCTATTGTTGGAGTTCATTGATCGGTTAGACAACCGCCGCCCTAGGTGATCAGGCAATCAACGAACAACCCTGATGTTTTCACGATTCCCTTTGGCGATCGATTGACCGTCTGGTCTTTTCCTATCGATTGGTCGCCTCTTATGCCGCATATCGCGCGGAAGTCTGGAGCGTCGCCCTCGTTGGCCTAATAACAGGATCTGAGTGTAATAATCTGGGCCCGAAAAGGCTAATAACAGTATTATCTCCAAAACCCGTTATTTTAACTATAAATAAGGTCTTAATCTCTTATTTCTTCACTTCTCTTCAAACCCAAAGGTACTTTCTCTCTCCCTCTCTCCCTTGCGATTTCCATTTTTTTTTTTTTTCGGGATCGATTGGTCGATCGCCCGTTGAGGAGGAAGGTTTGTTGTTTCTGATCAGATTAGGCTTTTCTCACGATCGATTGAGAGTCGATCGATCGGTCTTGGGTCCTCTACGCGTGCCATCGATCGCTCTTAAACGGATGGATCTGGCGATTAGGGTTAATTGCGGCGACAAGGCTGTTCGATCCGTCGATTCGGGGGCTGGTACTGAAGAACCGCTTGATGGAAGCGAAGGTAAGCGATGTCTTACGGTCGATCGCGAGCACTCTGCGGCGAGTGGTGGCGATGGAGGCGTTGGGCATCTTGCGCGCGACTCTCGTCCGGCCAAGATTGGGCCCGCCGGAAAGCGCTCGAGCAACTCCGAGGCTGCGGGGCAGTCATCGCGAAGATCTGTTCCTTCGCCGACCGAGCGACTGACTCCGTTCCGTTTTTGTTGTGATGGAACAATTGAAGAACTTCCAGATCTGGCCC
>NC_027752.1:15753254-15754453 GCF_000695525.1 Brassica oleracea var. oleracea
AAAAGTGACGAAGACGTGCTCATTCGGTGTTTGGACAGAAGTGACGTGGTGTCATCTGTCTGGAGCTGGGCGAAAGTGACGTATTGTCATTCGCTCGGCTCTAAGCGAAAGTGATGGTAAGGTCATTCGCTCCTTTTTTTTTTGTTTGGAGTATGGCTGGACCTGATGACAGGCTGCCTACGTACCCCTGGTAAAGGGATCAAGCCAATCGTAGTTCGATTTGCCCGAACGGCGTCTTGGTCATTCACCATAAGTTAAGGCAAAAGTGACGAAGACGTGCTCATTCGGTGTTTGGACAGAAGTGACGTGGTGTCATCTGTCTGGAGCTGGGCGAAAGTGACGTATTGTCATTCGCTCGGCTCTAAGCCGCGTGTTGGTCATTCACCATAAGTTAAGGCAAAAGTGACGAAGACGTGCTCATTCGGTGTTTGGACAGAAGTGACGTGGTGTCATCTGTCTGGAGCTGGGCGAAAGTGACGTATTGTCATTCGCTCGGCTCTAAGCGAAAGTGATGGTAAGGTCATTCGCTCCTTTTTTTTTTGTTTGGAGTATGGCTGGACCTGATGATGGTACTGGGTCGCCGGCGGAGGTTTCCAATCGATAGACACCAGGCTTAACGATCTCGACTATCTTGTATGGTCCTTCCCAGTTTGTTCCCAACTTGCCGGCCTTCCACTCTTTCGTGTTTTCGAATACTTTGCGAAGGACTTGGTCGTTGAGTTCTAACGGTCGAGCGCGAACCTTCTTGTTGTAATAAGATTCGGCCAGATGTTGGTAGTTCTGGATTCGGAGCAGCGCATGGTCTCTTCGTTCTTCGATTGCGTCCAAGGCGTCACATAGCATTTCTCTGTTGAGTTCTTCGTTGTGCGGCATCTTCGCTCGATGAAGACTTGTAACGTTGACTTCCGCCGGAGCCATAGCCTCGACTCCGTATGCCAGAGAAAATGGTGTTTGACCGGTCGCACTCCGTAGGGTCGTTCTGTGTGACCAAAGAACTCCATCTAACTCGTCGGCCCAATGTCCCTTTTTGAGATCCAAGCGTTTTTTGATACTATCCAGGATTGTCTTGTTGGTGGCTTCGGCCTGTCCGTTGCATTGGGGGTAGCGAGGCGTCGCCGTGTTTAAGCGGATCCCCCATCGTTCGAGAAAACTGCGGAAGTTGCTAGAGATGAACTGGGAGCCGTTGTCAGTGACGATTT
>NC_027752.1:15754553-15754683 GCF_000695525.1 Brassica oleracea var. oleracea
AGAAGACGGCCCAAAGGGACCTAAGACATGACTCGAGGCCCAATTTAAGATTTTTTAATCAACAGCCGGTAAGCCGCATGACGGTTTACGCTTGGTTCGCAAAGAAAGATAAATGTCAAGTTTCCGCGGA
>NC_027752.1:15754727-15770285 GCF_000695525.1 Brassica oleracea var. oleracea
ACTCCATTTTTACGCTAGGACGGCTTAAGGGCAGAAGAGGAAAAGCGTAAACCGACCTAGGAGCCAGTATATAAGGAGTCCTAGGCGAGAGGCATGGGGGGAGACTTTTTCAGAGCAAACTTAGCACTTAGGGCAATTAGGTAACTTTCCATTTTTGTTATTCGAGTTGCGACTCAATTCGGTTTAGCCGTCTTAGGGTTGCTAGAACTAGGAATCTCGCCGAAAGCTCTCGAGCTCAGGTTTATACCTTATCGTAAACGCTCATACGCAAATTCGGAATAAGACTTCTCTTTGCTCTCTTTTTACGCTTTTTCATACTTTGTCATTGTTATCTCGTGTTCTGATTGCTTAGCGTGTGGTATTAGCAGATATCCGGGACCTCTGGGAAATTAGGTTTCTCCTACTTTTCTTATTTAAACGGAAATCGACAGTGTGGACGATAAGAGTTTGTTGTGATCAGCAACAAACTTAATAGTAAACATTACCGTTTTGAGTCTTCGCGAAGGATATGTTTTGAGAATATGTTAGTGCGTATGACTTTCTGGTCTTCCAAGAAGTTGTTTTTATCGAGGAATATAATTTCGTCGAAGAACGAATCTTTAGTTGTCTGCGACGTCTCGCGATCCCGAAGATTTGTTATTCATTCGTACGCCGTGTTTCGTGCTTGAAATGTTCGTGGGCTTCAAGGTGTTCCGGTGTTGCAAGGGTTTAGTCTTAACCCTGCGTTTGAGAAACGTCTTGGTTTATCTGCGGATGTTCACAGCCAAAATTGTTGTTCCATTTTTTATGCTAAGTAATTTGCTTTATGATTGAGGGATTAGGATCAAGGGGTCGCGTAGATTTGTCCCTGGGAAGAAGAGTTTTTCTTCACTGTGCTTTCGTGAAGAGTCGGCCCTCCGAGATTTTATTTCGTGCATTTTTAAAGATGATTTGCATAGCTGTAGGAGCTTTGTTACGAGTTTTTCCTAACATGCTGCGTTTTACAGGTAAAAAGTTGCATGCTTAAAGTAAATTGGCAAACTTGGTCGATTATCGACAACTTTAATTTTTTCTGTTAACTGTTTGGTTGTTAGGACACAACTTTGTTATGGAAAAATTTATCGTATAATTTCCTACGTAAATAGTCTGTGTAATCGCCACTTGGAATTTTATGACAAATCGTGAATTGTTCTTTAGTCGTTTAAGTGATTGGAGCCGTGGTCACTTAATTATTATGGCTTGGCTCGGGCTCGGTCGCTACGTAGCAACCGAGCGGAACGGATTTGCGTATGAGCGTTTACAACAAGGTATAAGCCTGGGCTCAAGAGCTGTCGGCGAGATTCCTAGTTCTAACAACCCTAAGACGGCTAAACCTAATTGAGTCGCAGTTCGAATAACAAAAACGGAAAGTTGCCTAATTGTCCTAAGTGCTAAGTTTGCTCTGAAAAAGTCCCCTCCTATGCCTCTCGCCTAGGACTCCTTATATACTGGGTCCTAGGTCGGTTTACGCTTTTCCTCTTCTGCCCTTAAGCCGTCATAGCATAAAAATGGAGATATTCCATTTTTCCCCATCTTCGTAATTATCTTCAAAATTCCGTATTTATCCGCGGAAACTTGACATTTATCTTTCCTTGCGAACCAAGCGTAAACCGTCATGGGGATTACGGGATGTTGGTTAAGAAATCGTAAGTTGGGCCTCGAGTCATGTCTTAGGTCCCTCTTTGGGCCGTCTTCTAACTTGAAGCGTTTATTACGGCTTCTTTCGATAAAGAACGGTCTTTCCGCGGTTTTTACCGTAAAGTTTGATCGATGACATAGAATGGCGGGAAACATGAAATGGGTTCGCGAAGGTCTTCGGGAGATATCATCGAAAGGTAGACGAGAATGCATGGACTAATGTCGTATCGACGTTTAGGAAAAGCTCGGTCGCTACGTAGCGAGCGAGCTTGGCTCGAGCTCGGTCGCTACGTAGCGACCGAGCAGAACGGATGCTCGGTTGCTACGTAGCGACCGAGCTTGGCTCGATCTCGGTCGCTACATAGCGACCGAGCTTAGCTCGAGCCCGGTCGCCAAGTAGCGAACTTTTTCGAGCTCTTGTTTGATGTCTCGTGTTTTCTCCGCAAAGCTTTTCGTAAGAAAGAATCTATTTCGAAAAAGTATTTGTCGTAACCGTTTTTGACCCCAACATGGTTGATGGTTGTTTTAAATTGAGCTTCCACTTTGGGTTTAAGTTATACGATGAATGTCTCGTATACTGTTTCCTTTAGTCGTATAAAATTGTTTCCTATTTATCCGAGGGAGACAAATTTTAAGAGGCTCGACGCAGAACCCTTGTGGATTTTGTTGCGAGGCGATTTCCTGCTCAGATGTAACCGATGGAAGTAAAAAGTAGAAGTCAGCAATCTTCATGGAGCTTCGTTTTTATTTTACGAAAATTATCAATGATAGTTTTTCGGAAGACCCGTAATGTCTATTTCAAAAAAATTGCTTCGTATGACCAGATTTGACTATACATGGGATTTTTTGTGAAAGTATTGTGAGAGGAGCTTCTCATAGGAGTAAATGAAGAGTGTTTTTCGCAAATTACTCGTGAAATTTGTGAAGTTGTTTTGTAGTGACACTGGTCTTGTTTTCCCGTAGGCTGTTTCATATAAAATATTTTTGTTATACGAAAAATAATGGGTGGCCAGTTTTACGAAGATAGGAAATCGAAAACTTCAAAGTTGCGATGTTTCAGTGGATTACACGGGGAACATTTTTGTTTTGATTTTGACCTTCAGTGAAAGTTGCTTGGAATTACTTATGGAGTTTTACCGAAGTCTATTCCATTACGAGCTACTCGCTAACCTTCGTGTTATTAATCTGATGTTGGTACAAGTTTTTTAATCGCGAGATTGCGACAAGAGATGTTGTAGAGCTCTCAAGACGATGTTCGCGATATTACGATAAGAGATGTTGTAGAGCTCTCCAGACCATGTTCGTTGACGGTTGGGCTATATCGCTAGCGTTGTAGACAAATCTTAGGTTGTCGGTTGCCTTTTTTTGGACAATTTTAATGAGGCATCAGATTGCATATGTGCTTTTCTGCCTGTTGCTGCGGGAGTTTGCTTTGTCAAAAGTGTTTTCGAGATGCCCAGGCAAAAAGTTCTTTTTTGAAGTGTGGGAGTATACGAGTATAGTACACGTATCTACTCCATTTTTTTTTTTTTTTTAGATTGAGATTATCGACAATCTGGGTCGGTTTGAAGACAATGCCAGGATTGCGACTTGGTGTTTTCAGGTTGACGACTTGGAATATTTCAGTTTTAAAGAAAATTACTAGGAACGAATCGATTTTAAGAAGACGTTCGTATCTCTTGTTCTTTCTTTCTTTAGGAAGCGAGATAAGCATGCTTGAATGCGTGGTGGTCGTTTCTCGGTTTTACGAGAGATTAGATCGGTTTGCGAGTTATGCCTGGTCAGTTAAGGAACAATAGAACAAGACTGGAAAAATTGCCTAAGACTTAGCTTACTAGACTATCCACCTAGATTCTAAGCTCCTTAAAGTTTACGGCAGTTCCTAAGACGTTTCATCCTTTTTCCTAAGAAAAAATTAAAAATCTGATAAAATTTTCTAAGTAGGACATTGTGGGAACCGAAATTCGCACAGTCGGTTTCCGTTTAAATAAGGAAAGTTAGGAAAACCCTAATTTCCCAGAGGTCCCGGATATCTGCTAAACCACACGCCAAGCAATCAGAACACGAAATAAAGACGAGAAAAATAAGAAATCGAAAAGAGAGCAAAATAGATCTTATTCCGAATCCGCGTTTGAGCGTTACAACAAGGTAAGAGCCTGGGCTACGAGAGCTGTCGGCGAGATTCCTAGTTCTAAAACCCTAAGACTGCAAGACCTAATTGAGTCGCAGCTCGAATAACAAAAACGGAAAGTTGCCTAAAATTGCTCTAAGTGCTAAGTTTGCTCTGAAAAAGTCCTCCCCTTGTGTCTCTCGCCTAGGACTCCTTATATACTCCTCCAATGTCGGTTTTAGCTTTTTCCTTCCTGCCCTTAAGCCGTCTTAAGTGGAAAATAGAGATAATCCATTTTTTCCGATCTTCATGTTTATCCGCGGAAATTTATCTTTATATTTGTTTTTATAATAAAAACATAAACCGCCAGAGTATCTACGAGCTCATTCTTAAAGAATAGTAAGTGGGCTTGTAGTCGCGTTTTAGACCTCGTTGGGCCGTCTTTTGACATAAAACGTTTGTTACGATTTTCTTTTCGACAAAAACAAGTTCTCGCGGTTTTTATCGTAAAGTTTCAACGGTAACTTTAATCGGAATGATGTGATAAATGATATGGCTGCGGTACATGGGAGCTAGCATTGAGGAACAGATGAGAATGCATGGATTTGGGTCGTACCCGTTGATCGATGTCCGAGACAGTTCGCTCCCTACGTAGCAACCTGGTCTGCGCTGGATCGGTCGCTACGTAGCAACCGAACGAAAGGTTTGGTCAGTCGCTACGTAGTGACCGACTCATTCGTGGGTCGGTCGCTATGTAGTGACCGACCGAGTGGCTTGGTCGGTCCCTACGTGGCGACCGACTCGTCCGCGGGTCAGTCGCTACGTAGCGACCGACCGAAGTTCTTCATAAAGATTTCTTTACGAAGATTTCTTTTCGTAAAAACGTTCATGCTGATTTTTACAGATATTTGGACGTTAATTCCGTCATGACCATTTTTGGCCCCAACAGTTAGCCCCCCAGCC
Source organism: Brassica oleracea var. oleracea (assembly GCF_000695525.1). Lineage (NCBI taxonomy): Eukaryota > Viridiplantae > Streptophyta > Magnoliopsida > Brassicales > Brassicaceae > Brassica > Brassica oleracea. The sequence goes on from NC_027752.1 coordinate 15,759,457, forward strand.
CGTTATAACTGTGGATCGTAGATGTGAGGTTCTAGCGAGCGATAAGACAAGTTAGGCGGAATTAATGGTTGAAAATGTCAGTTGAAAGTTGTACGTTCACTCTAAAAAGAGTGCAATTTGGTAAGATTAGGGCTGCGCCCTATGAAAGCTGCCTACTTACCCTTGTTGACTTAAATGTCGACTTAATATGAGCCCGTGTCTGTTCATTTACTATCGATCGATGAAGAGGGGTCTTCGTCGATCGACATACGTTATGTTTTCCAAAGGTTTTTTTTTCTTTTGTTTTTTTATAAATATTCTAAAACTAGAAATGGGTTGCCTCTCATTCAGCGCTTATTTTAAGTCTTTAGGTTGACTTGGTATTCGATCTTTCTAATTATCTGGAAGGGGGTCTAAGTGTATAAGCCAGCTAATTGGTGGTTTAGCCCAATAGTATTTTACTCGTTGGCCATTCACCATGAATTCGTCTCTTTTAGTATTTATAAGCGTAATGGCTCCATAAGGATTGACGTTCACAACAGTAAAAGGACCTGACCAACGAGATCAGAGTTTTCCGGGAAACAGTGTTAGCCGAGAGTTATATAGCAGCACTTGATCATTTGGTTCAAAGTGTCTGGAGATGATCTTTTTATCATGATATGCTTTCGTTTTTTCTTTGTATATCTTCGAACCCTCATAGGCTAAATGTCTTATTTCATCCAGCTCGTTAAGCTGTATGAGCCTCCTTTCGGCTGCTGGTCTGATGTCGAAATTTAATAATTTAATAGTCCATGCTGCTCTGTATTCCAGCTCAACCGGTAAGTGATATGATTTTCCATAAAGCAGGTGAAATGGGGTGGTTCCTAAGGGAGTCTTGAAAGCAGTCCGGTAGGCCCAGAGTGCATTGTCCAATTTTCTGGACCAATTTTTTCTTTATGTTCCTACAGTCTTTTCTAAGATTTCTTTGATCTGTCGATTTGAGACTTCTACCTGCCCGCTCGTTAGCAGGTGGTAGGGTGGAGCAACTCTATGATGCACTCCGTTCTTCCGGAGTAGTCCTTCAAAAATTTTGTTAATGAAATGGGATCCACCATCACTTATGACTACTCGGAGAATTCCAAATCTCGGGAAGATAATGCTTTTGAAAATCTTAATAACTACGGATGCGTCGTTCGTTGGGGAAGATAATGCTTCGACCCATTTTGACACATAATCAACAGCGACTAGGATGTATTTATTCCCGTAGGAAGAAGGGAAAGGACCCATGAAATCTATCCCCCAATAGTCAAATACTTCTATTTCTTGAATAGATTTCTGTTCCATTTCATGTCTTTTACTGATTTTTCCTCTCCGTTGACATTTGTCACATTGTGCTATGAATGCATGAGCATCGCGAAACATAGTCGGCCACCAGAATCCTTCTTTAAGAATTTTTGATACCGTTTTAAAGGTTTCAAAATGTCCAGCATAGTCGGATCCATGGCATTGGAATAAAATATCAGGTGTCTCAGTTTCGGCGACGCAGCGTCTATACATCCCGTCAGAGTAGTGTTTGTAGAGATATGGTTCGTCCCAATGATAGTTCACTATATCACTTCTCTTAAAAACTTCTTCCTTGTATACCCTCTCAGCTCCTCGGGTTCTATGTCAGCAGCTAGATAGTTCACTATATCACTTCTCTTAAAAACTTCTTCCTTGTATACCCTCTCAGCTCCTCGGGTTCTATGTCAGCAGCTAGATAGTTCACTATATCAACGTACCAAGGTCTGCTCCTTGAACCTTTTCCGACTGCATGCACCTCCCGATGCAGACTTTCATCTACAGGTGAATCATGGTCAGGGTGCAGCTCGTTGTATGCGATGTTTACTTTTATATCGAAGGTGAGGATTATGGGATTTATTTTTTTGTTTAGATCATCTGGAGTGTCGATCGACATAGTATCGTTGTCGTCGATTGACAGTTCTTTGGAAGTGAGACATACATTTCCGACGCATGAATCTGTTTGGTAAACGTTTTCCGTTGGTAAGAAGTCATCAATAGGAACGTCATCTTCTATTCGTATCTGGGAAAGATATTCTGCAACTCTGTTTTCGACTCCTCTTTTATCTTCAATCTCTATGTCGAATTCTAGAAGTAGAAGGATCCATCGCAGGAGTCGTGGTTTCACATCTTTCTTTTGCATTAAATATTTAATCGCAGCATTGTCAGTATGGACGATGACTCGCGAGCAGACCAGGTATTGGCGGAACTTTTCAAATGCATAAACTACAGCAAGCACTTCTTTTTCGGTTGTTGCGTAATTCCTTTGTGCCTCGTCGAGTGTTCGACTGGCGTACTAAACTGCATGTAGGTTTTTGTCCTACAGCGAAATCGCTCGCATCGCACATGATTTCGAAAGGAAGATTCCAGTCAGGTGCTTGTACAATGGGGGCAGTTATCAAGGCTTTCTTTATTTCCTCAAAAGACTTTACGCATTTTGGTGTGAAGTCGAATTTAACTTCTTTACAGAGGAGGGAAGTGAGAGGTCTAGCGATTTTGCTAAAATCTTGTATGAACCTCTTGTAAAATCCGGCGTGCCCGAAAAACTTCTCACGTCTTTTATGTTCGTGGGTGCAGGCAGGCCAGTCATTACCTCAATCTTCGCCCGATCTACTTCTATGCCAGCAGCGGACACTTTATTTCCTAGGACGATCCCATCGTTAACCATAAAGTGGCATTTTTCCCAATTCAGAATGAGGTTCTATTCTTCACATCTTGCCAAGACTTTACATAGGTTATCGAGACAGTTTTTGAAACTGGATCCATACACAGAGAAATCGTCCAAAAAAACTTCCACGAAATCCTCTATCATATCTGTGAAGATTGACATCATGCAACGTTGGAAAGTGACGGGAACATTACAAAGACCGAAAGACATCCTCCGGTATGCGAATGTTCCATAAGGGCATGTAAAAGTGGTTTTTTCTTGATCGTCAGGATGTATAGGGATTTGGAAAAATCTGGAGTAACTGTCAAGAAAACAATGATATTGGTGATTTGCCAATCTTTCCAACATTTGATCAATGAAGGGTAAAGGGAAGTGGTATTTCCTTGTGGCAGCGTTCAACTTCCTATAGTCGATGCGCATCCGATGTCCGGTGACAGTTCGCATAGGGATGAGCTCGTTTTTATCATTCTTCACCACAGTGATTCCGCTTTTTTTTGGTACGACATGCACAAAGCTAACTCAGTTGCTATCCGAAATCGGGTAAATGACCCCATCATTTAGAAGTTTGATTATTTCCTTTTTAAAAACTTCTTTCAAGTTTGGGTTTAGTCGCCTTTGGTGCTCCACTGACGATTTTGAATCGTCCTCTAGGTGAATCCGGTGCATGCACAGATCTGGAGAGATACTAAGAATATCCTCGAGAGAGTATCCGAGGACTTTCCTATATTTTCGCAGTTTGTTTAATACCAACGCAAGTTCTCCATTGGTCAGGTTGGCGTTCACGATTACGGGGTCAGAATTTTTATAGAGAAAAGCATATTTGAGTCCAGCGGGTAGTTGCTTTAACTCAATCATTGGTGCTTTTTTGGGATCCCAATTTTCTAAGGGAGATGGTTGTTGATCGACAGCTTTTTTCAAATATCGATCGACGTTGATTTCCGAAGCGTCATCCTCTATTTCATCAACATTCGCTACTTCCATACTTGCGTCCATCAATCGTGTGTATTCCTCAGCTCTGATGTCAACACTAATTGTTTCTTCTTCACTGGACGTGAGTACTTTTTCCAGGGGATCATCTGAGCACAGGTCTATGAAAGATTCTTCAGCCAACTCAGAGGTATCGTCCACGTAGGAAGTCAGGGTCGTCTTATCAGCTTTTCCATGTCGAAGGTCATCAGAATGTTTCCATTGTATAGACATATCCTACCTTCCTTGACATTGATGATCGCACCAGCTGTAGCCAGAAATGGTCTACTCAAAATGAGTGGATCTTTCGGTTCATTCTGGTATTTCAGCACAACGAAATTCGTCGGTACGTGACAGTCGTTAATCTTTATTGGCACGTCGTCAAGTACTCCCTCAGGTACTCTAACGGATCTATCGGCAAGAACCAAAGTTGTTTTGGTAGGCTTGAACTTGTCGTATCCCAGGGATATCGCGACAGAGTGCGGCATGAGGTTTGCGCTGGAACCTAAATCACAGAGGGATCGAGGAAAACTTTTATTTCGTATATTGCAATCTAGAACAAAACTGCCCAGATTAGGTCTCTTGACCGGGGTTTCGCCTTGGATTATTGCACTTACTTCCTCTGAAACCATCTTGACGCTGTGTTCAGCAGCTGGGAAGCTGTTGGATACCATGTCCTTTACATATTACTTTATTGATGATGAAACTTTTATGGCATCACTCAATGGCATTTCCAACGTAATTTTATCGAAGGCTTTCTTGCAGATCGCCTTATCTAATTCTCGCTTAGTCTGTGTCTTTTTAGGAGGAAAGGGTGGTAGAGTCCTATACACTCTCTCTACGGCTGGTTTTACAGGAGTTGAGTGTCGATCGACATTGTTTCCAGTTTGTCGATTGATTTTTACTGTAGTTGGTCGATAGACGTTCGTTCCTTCTTGTCGATCGATATCTACATTTTCTTCCAACTCCTCTTCTTCCCCTTCGAGGTCGATGGTTGCTTCCTCAGCGTTGGACCGCTCTTTCTCTCGAGGTGTTTCTGATTCTGGGTTGAGACTATCGAGGGCTATTGGTCGTGACCTACTTTCACCGGTTTTCTCAACTGGAGCACGTTTCTCTGCATAGTTGATTTCTATTGTGCTCGGGTTGAGGCGTTTTCCGCTTCTTAGTAACACAACATTAACTTGACGTTTCGGATTCGCGTCAGTTCGCCTTGGGAGACATCATGTCTTCCTTTTGATGGCGGTCATGTTTTCTGCGACTTGATCGTCCAGTCTCTTAATATGTTCACTTAAAGCGTCGAACTTCCTCATTAGCTCACTGTAGATTATGTCTATCTTTCCGTTCAGATCAATGGCCATTTTGCGATTTCCCGTGAAAGCTTGGTTTAATCTAAATTTCGCTCTGCCTCGGCGTGATCCAACAGTAGCATCGTAATTTTGGGTAAAGCTATCGGCGTTAGGGATAGGGTACCTATCTTTCAAGGTTGGAATATCTACGAAGTCTACTTGTTGTTCTAATTCATAAAGGGTATCATCGTCAATTTGGTAAATCCCAAATTGGTTTTGTCCCTCTAGAGCAGAATGAAGCGAATCTAGAGATTCTTTGATTTTGGCTAAAAGTGGCCCATCCATTGAGTCAACTCTCATTCCTCGCTCTACGTCCATCATTTCATAGGGTCTACCTGTAGCTACATTCTTGATCAAACGCTTTGCCTCTTCAGGGTTCCTGGTACTGAAGCTCCCTTCACTGGCTGTGTCAAGCGTGATTTGGTAGTGCAAGTTAATACCTCCGTAAAGGGTATTAATGAGTTGTGGTTCTGAATAACCATGGTGGTGACATTCAAGTTGGTAGCTCTTGAATCTCTCACATGCGTTTCTGAATGATTCCCGTGGACCTTGACGGAATGTGGAGATTTTCTTCCTTACATCCTAGTAACGCGTCTCAGCGAAGAATTGATTAATGAAGGTATTCCTTATCTCCTTCCAGCAGGTTAGAGAACCCGTAGGTAGTTGGTCTAGCCATTTTCTGGTGTCGCCTTCTAAGGAGAATGGAAAGATTTTACAGCGATTGTACTCGTCATCCATCATATCTTCTAAGTATTCGATGTGATCGTGTGAGTGCTCTGAGACGGTTCCACGGAAAGGTATTTGAGGCTGACCCTGGATTTCTTGGTATCATCTTTTGGTGCTTTAATGGCGGACCTATTGCAATAAGTCCTGCCAGGGTTCAAGTAGTCTTGGAGAGGCAATTTTGTTTCATGGTCTCTTTTTGAGATCGAGTTTATTTTAACAGGGATTTCAGTCCCATGTTCATTGATGATTTGGTTAATTGTGTTTCTTAGTTGACCTTTAGGTTCTCCTAGGACTACTCCCTCATTAACATTATAGGTAAGAGAAAACTTACCTGCTTCCAGCGGGGTGTCGTCGATCGATGCTTGATGTGCGGCGTCGATCAATTTTGCCGTCGACTTGTTGCTCGATGTTGTTGTCGTTTTGTCGATCGATATCCGGCCGAAATCCATATCTTCCATCTTTAAGTTCATGTGTCAGCAGGAAAAGAGGGAAAACTTTTAGCAAATTTAGTAACAAAATCTAGACTGAATTCTAAACTTAATCTAATGGTAATAAGACAGAGTCCCCGGCAACGGCGCCAAATTTGATATCAGTCAAATTACCCTAAGGAGTGAATTACTCTCTCAAACAAGAGGTTCGGATGTAGTACTTAGGGATAAAATCCACAGAGACTCTAGGATTACACAATAGATTATGGTTTTGAAATAAATCTAGATTAATTGGTTTATAAGTTTTAAAGCAGTAAATGGATTGGTGAGAAAGTTTATTGCTCTATTGATTTTTTTTGAGGTTGTTAACAGTTGGGAGAATAGCTAGATTCAAGTATGTTCTCAGGTATGACAAGTAAAACTTAAATTGGGTTTTTAGGGGTTTATTGATATTAATTGTTCTTGAATTCAAACTAAGATATAATCAATCTGATTATCTAATCTGGATCTCGGATTTCAACTCTCGTATGTTAATCACGACAAAGTGTCGATCGATGATTCGTTACGAATATCGATCGATACACCTTTCAAAATATCGATCGACAGGGCTATCGCTGCGTCGATCGGTGCTTCTTCCAGAAAGCTTTACGGACAGGTTTGATTTATATTCTCTAACTCACTAGATCAACTCTCGTCTGTATCTAGTCAGTTAGATCATACTAGTTTATTTTCAGGTATTGAGTCAAGCAATGGCTTGATCTCAATTAATCCTAAGATCTAAGTTTAAAGGATGATCAATCATAAACTTAGCTTTAAGCACAACTAGATGAAGAACTATATTTTTAAACACTCTAACAATTGTTTGTGTCAGTAATACATTTATCAACCTATTGAGAAACCTAAATCTAACAGTAAGGACTACTCAGACATATTCATGAAACACAATGGTCTGAATAATACTTAAATAAAATAAACAATAAAAGTAAGCAATAGAATAAGTGAAAGCAACGAAGATCAAGATCTTCTCTGTTTTGCAATATTGATCTATCTCTCCAATCCTAAGCTCTCTCCTTTCAATGGTGGCATCTTGCTTCTTCCAAATTAGGTCTCAAAGGTCTCTAGGCAAGTTTACCTTTAAAATGATACAAAACCCTAATAAATAGCCTAACAACCAGGGACTTAAAATGTAATTATTGAAACTTTTGTGAAACTTGAAATCTTCTAATTTATCATTAACTCTCGGGTTGCTTCGCCGTCGATCGATGAGAAGAGCTCAACATCGATCGATATTTGTTGGTAACCGTCGGTCAATATTTTTTTGTGACCGTCGACCATATCCTATTTTCAGCAAAGCTCAAAAGATCTCCAAATACATCATTTTCTTCCAATTAGTACCTGAACCTGTAATTACTCTAAATAAACTCTATATAGTAGTAAATATATCTTAAAACACTTTTAAACAAATATGTAAAATCCATGGTCTACCAGGTAATAATCCATAAAAGCAATGAAAATCCTACCCTCAAGCCAAGTGGCTCAATGGTAAATATATGATCATAACTCCATATCCACTTGGAAGTTTTGCAATACAGTTTTTTTTTCCTAATTTTCGTCTCTAAAAGATAAAGTACACCTAGATGATGCTTATGATGCATAATTTGAAGATGTCAAACTGTGAGGTCATGTCCTGCACAATTTCAAAGCGAGTATCTTCATAAGTAAAGATTTGGTTGTTTTTGGAATCCAATCAAACAAATTTTCTCAATATAAGATGGACCCTTCAAATCCTCATCGTTAGAGAAAATGTCATTTGAAATTTGTAAATTGATTTACCCAATTTGTTAAAAAAACTTAAACCTACCCAACTTCAAAATACTTAACTTAAAAGTTATAATAATTTGAAAAATACACTATTTATGATTTAAAATTGAAAAATATACTCTGTTTCCTTTTTGAAAACTACACTAAGACATAATTAATTTTTTTTTTTCTATAAGACATATCTATTCTGATTCTTCACGATATTAAAAATTTTAATAACCAAAATGTAAATATGAAATATTATTATTATTATGTGTGTGAAAATTAATGTTTTGAGATAAATGCATAATGTTGTTGGAGTTTAGCTTTTTTCACGAAATGGATTGAACCATATTGCTTTACAAGTTCATCCATCATTAAAAACAGGCAAACCTCACTCTTTGGAAATGGTGAAAAAGTATGTCGTAAATGTACTGCAACTCCATGAATTCTTATGTGTCCATGTGCACAAAGTCCACAAATATAATCTCTTCCATATAATCATGCTAAGTACTGAGTTACAGTAACTAATAAATTGTAACAAAAAGAAAAGAGATACATCAATGCACCGTTCGTTTTATATTTCTTGCATTGTTTTCGTGAGTGCTAATTATCAAGACAAGAAAAATCTTCAAGGATCATTTAGTATTTGCTAAAGAAGTTTATATTGTTGATTGATTGTTTTTTTTTCTGAAAATATCTTACGAACAATAATATGGTAAATAGTGATAAAAAACATATAATCCGAGAAATCATATAACCTCAAAAAAAAAAAACAGAAAGGCGAGAAAAAAAGAGAGAAAAGGTCGTGGGTTTCATCCTCTCTGGCGGCCTCCACGGCGCTGTGAGAGGAGTGTATAGCTCTAGGGTTTCCTTGTTTGCTGTGTGCAGTTTCTTCCGGACAAGTGTTTTACCATCGTGATTTAAGGTGAGGAGGGGTGAAAAGATTTGTTTTGAGCGCCGGTGATATCTCTTGTGGTCTTCAGAGTCGATTTGGAGTCTTGGTTCAGATCTAGTACGGCGAGGTTGTGATTTGGAGCTCTGGTCCCCTTCGATTCAGATCTGGGTTTGTTACCTAGGGTTTGGTCGTTTTGGTACTGTAGTAGTTTTTGGCTGCTGATTTGATCTTTTGACTTTCTTTTCGTTGTCTTCATCTCTTGTTCCTATTTCGTTGGAGGTCTATAGTGATGGCTTGTCCTTTTTTTCTTGTTGGCTTGGTAGTTCGTTTGAGCCTTGTTGGTTTAGGATTTGGGTGGGTTGTCTCTGTTATGAGCATGGGTTCGATGGCAAGACGGAGCTTGGACTTCAGGTGCAGTCTCCTTTTCCTATTGTGGTAGTAGCAGTTTTCTCTTGCCGGTCCAGGTTGGTGCGGATTGCATTTTTAATAGGAGTCGAGTGACTGACGAGGCTTGTGTGTTTGTTGGGTTATGATTTACTTCTATCTAGGTGTAAAGGAGCCTAAAAAAATGTGTTCCAGCCGTATTGAGAGTTATGTGGAGCGTGAAGCGCTCAGGCTTTTCGGGTTGTGAAGTCCTGGTTTTAGGTTTCTAGTTGGGGATGGTATCGTTTGGCCGGCTGTAAGCGGCAGCGATAGATCCGAGATGAGAAGACTTGGTGTCTTCGGTTCTAGAGGTGGAAGGTATCGTACGGCGGGCTAAGGGCAGCTACGATATATCCAGATCATTGATATCTATTACGTGGGAACATTGGTTATGCTGAATCGTCTTTTAACTTTGTGTAGCTCGTTTTTGTTGGTTATGTTTTAGTTGCGGTTCCTAGCTTAGGTTTCGTTCCGTGTTTATGTTGTATTTAAAAGTTGTTCCAGTGTGGGTTCTAACTGTCTTTCTTTGGGTTTTTGTTTCTGAGAATTTTATGATATCCGCCAGCATCGCTAGCAAAACTTGTGTTCTAACGTTTAATGAATATCATCAATTCAGAGGGAAAAAATAGTGATGAAAAACTTGAAAGCATTTTGCTCCGGAAGCTAGACTGGTCCCACTTTTCAGATTCTCTATGATTGATTTATTTTTCAGAAAGCTTCAAAATTGGATAAATTCTCGTGAGGGATAATATGTTTTCTACATTATTTTTGTAGATTTTCTCTATAGTATTTGGGGTAATACATTTATAATGATGACGATAGAGAACAGTTTTCTGATCTGTTCAATATGGTAAAACCGAACCGAAATAGAAAATATGGTTTTGTTTTGGTATATACCATATAAACCGAATGAATATAATTTTATAAAAACCGTAGGATTTGGATATGGTTTGGTATATAAACCGAACAAAACCGAATAAACCGAACAAAACCGACTAAAAGTAGAAACATGTAAATATGTATCTATTTTATAACAATACATGAATATCTATTTGTTATATAAGTTAAATTTGTGTTAATAACTATTACCATAATGTTATAGTAATAAAGAACAATTTGTAAAACAATTGAACTATAATTAAATAACAATACATCGAAATTCAGACATCTTATTTTTAAGTTTTTTTTTATCTTTTTGCTTTATTTTAGTATTCACTAAATTAATATGAAGATTATAAATTTGATAGAAAATAATTAATGGAAAATTTTCATAACTTTTTTCTTATCTATAAACAAACAGAGTTTCGTGTTCAATCGAAAAAACATAACTTTAATGAGCACTAAATATGGAAGAGTGGAAAAACTTTTCTTTCATGTTTCTGTTTTGTTTCATATTTTTATTTTCAAAATTTCAGGCTCTGATTTTAATTATAGATTTGATTATTTTATTTGATGGTAGAAGCATTTTTACTTTTTTGTTCATTATTTGAACATGTAATATATTTTTAATAAATGACTGTGTTGACAATATGACTCTAAAATTCATTTTATATGAT